>NC_041378.1:21179700-21479700 GCF_900634415.1 Cottoperca gobio | reverse complement strand
AACGTATAAACCCTGTTTGCAGAGACAGTATTACAGTATAGTATGGTACCCTTCAATCTCAGCATAATGAAGGTGGCTATTTTAAAAAACAGGTCGAGTGCTCAATTTAACAATTTTCCATATAAAATGTTTGAAAAACTGAGTAGAGCTGTGTTTCTGGACCTTTTTGTTTCTCGACCCTTTAAGTGTCCACTTCTCACAGACTATGTCTAAGAGTTGTGAACAGTTCAACTAAAGTCATTGTCCCTTCAAAACTGCTCAGAGGACAAATTATACGACTTTATACCAAAAAAGCAAAGTTCAAAGAAGATACTAACTTGTGAAGCAGAACATTTCTTCTCTCATGTCACATTAATCATCGAGCAACATTTGTCTTGTGACCCCAGAGGGAAATGTTGTTTTAATAAACCAGGGTCCTCTGGTGCTGTAGACAGCTCAATGTACTTCTGGTGATACAAAGTAACGATTTTTAAACTGATGCCAACATCGTTTGAAGTTAAAAGAAATCTGAAAACAACATGTGCCATTATGTATTAGTTTTTGATAAGGATCCCTTACATTTGGTTATCAAAGAAGTGTGGGCAAGATACAGTATGTACTAAGCAGTAACTAAATGCTCAGTAATGGGTAAATATGGCAATGCTGGTATAAAATAAAGTAAATTCATGTAAAAAGAAACTCAATAGATACTTTTATTTAGTAAACTCCAGCAAAGCCAGGTTCACACAGCATTATAATCACTGATGAGCTCAGCAGACATTACAAATCACTAAATTCTCCAGTCCTGTGCAAACACAGTCTGCAGAAGTCGTCACTTGAATTCTGATGATGAAGAGGGCATGACAGGACAATGTATTGCGTTCACATCCTGGATCAGCCAGTATTTGACTGAACCTGCCCCCGTCATCAAGCAGACTGAGCCATGAAAAAGCATCGCAAATCTCAGGTTGAGACATTTGCCCGGGATAAACTACGACACTCACTTCAAGAAGTAAATAACAAGGCTATTTTTATTCTGATGAATCCTCAGGGCAGTGAGGAGGTCCGACTTGTTTATAACAAGTCTTATCTCTGAGAGGAAACATTCTTCAGTAGCGCAGAGAGATAAGCGTTAATGTCGAGCACAGGCACATGGTTCATTTCAACATTTTACCTTTGACCAAGACAGTAAACAACCTGATAGACTGACTGACTCATCATGTGTGGTGAAATGGTCTTTTAACAATTACACTCTTACACCCAAATTATTCACCCACCCCCCATTTAGAAATAACTCCCATGACAGCAAGTGATGACAAAGACATAATGTAAATAGCAACAACATAGTGATGCATAGCATCCTTACTGTGAATCACATGCATGCAATATTTAAATACCAGCAAATAATAAAATGTCTTTTTTGGGTCTGGCTATTTTGGCCTCTGTGTCGACTAATCCACAGTGACCGTCTGTGTGCAGAACAGAGCTAAGCCTGGTGAAAAGTTGCAATCCAGGCCACATGATTTCTTAAACAATCAGCAAGAAATCTATACTTCTGTGAGTCGCTCTGCATACAAACGATCAAATTATACAAAAATGCATTTTTCATGAGCCACTGGGGGAAATGAGCAAAGATTGTCATACTCCCCCTTTACAGATCTGGGTTCTGCTATTTCTATAGTTATTTTTTCCAGGAAAATATATTGGCCACCACATCCTGTGACAGGTCCGGAATAAGAAGGATAGAGGAATCTGAGTTTTCTTGTTTTACCACTTCCAGAGCGGCATGAAGAAGGAGGCCGGAGCTCAGGGTATCCCCATTTCAGCTACATGAAAGCCCTGTCATTCTCCATTTATCGCACTGCCACAGCCTCGTGAAACAAGAACTTTTTTTTCCAAGAGATGATTTTATCTCCAATCTTTCTTTACCTTTCAGAGCCGGTAATTGAAAACAGAGCACGAGGAGGCTGCGAGTGGCGGGTCTTGAATGCTGACCAGGCAAAACATATAAACAGAGTATACAAGTGCGGACTCATCATGTTTACCTGCTTTTTACTGTTCACTTCTGATGAGCATTTGATAAACAGCAAAGGAAACCATGTCTAGTTGCAGTATCTGATGCGGAGTGTAAACACCCCCCTGGATGTTGATAATGACCCTGAAGGGCCTTCTCCAGCAGGTTAAAGAATGGCTGGATCCCATTTAAGACCCTACCTTCTCCCACTATGCCGGGTTGTTTAAACATTCTGATAAGCCAGCGTGTCTGTTTGCCTTTGGGTTTCTGAGAGATCATCTGCTGGGTGGCCGGTGTGCGGAGGCATGGATGTCCCATCGCGACCACCACTCCGGCAGAGACGAGCATCCACTGCCCAGATTAAGATGAGCACAAGGTTGGGGAGGGGAGGGCTTTCGAAAGTAGACTCAACTTTATTGGATAACTCCAATTTCTTACCACTTATCTCTTTTGTTCACAGTATTTCTGTGGGTTAGACTTATGCCTTATCTCCCTTAATACCAATTCCAGTACCCAAACTCGGGGTGCCAGCCCACACCGTGTGCCAGTGCCAGTTCCCCCAAATGTAAAAGCTGTAAACATGTCTGTATAATACAAACACAGATCAATCATCACCTGCTTAGCATAGCCCTCGATAGTGTTTACTACACTCCAACTGGAAAAGGCTTTTGTTAAAAAGACATTATGATGTTTATGTTTATGACAATGTTGTTCTCATTTCCTCAAGTTTGTGTCCATTCAATGTTTCAGAACAACCTCTTGAGAAAGTCTGCAGAAAATGTCTTCGTCTTGTAATCAATAAAAGATGCCTTTTTTAAAGATGGTGTTACATGCTAGTAAGTCTGCAGTCCCTGCGCAGGTAGGCCCACATGTTAACTAAACCTAAATGTAATCTTCAACTATTTCAAAGTAGAGGCAAGAAAAAAAAGGAAAGACACAGAAAACTGTTTAATTTGACAAATCTGCTTAAAATAGTCAGTATCAGTACTTGTGAGTATGTAACTGTGAGCTACAACCTCTCTGGTTCTGACTGCACGTGGTTCTTCCCCCACAAGACTTTTCGGTTGCCATGTTCCCCGATCTAAGAAATGACTTTGCTGAGTTCAGTTACCACAACTGATAAAATGAAAAACTTCAAAAATAAGAGCCCCATTTCAATAAACTGGACTTGCCCTTTAACTCAAGCTCACAAGCAAAACACAGTTCATTTTAAAATCTTTTTCAGCAAAAGATCATGTGTTTATCAGTGTGTCGGACTGTGTTTGGCACCCGGAAATGTTTACAGAAGCAACAAGCCGGCAAATGAGGCCTCAAAAATCGAATGCCTGCATGACACAGGCAACTAAGTGCTTCTGCAGCTCTCCCCACCACTGGCAGTGCATTGAGTGACAAGTACAAACACAGCCGTCCCAGCCCAGCATTCCAGTCCAGCAGCACAGAGCACACTGACTCGCTGCTGGTGACTTTCCGTTTCCTGGCACCAGATGCTGAAGAGACGCCCTAAGTCTGTGACACCGAGATGAGATGATAGTGAGTGAGAGGTTCTTTGTCGACTGTCTCTTAGCATATCTTTCCTTCTGAGCTTCAAAAAAGCAATTACACCAAGTCATTTCATCCTGTAGCTTTCTAAACTGACAAAATGACTGACACCTTACTGGCAAACATTGACACACCAACAAGTTAAAACATTGTACAAAACCCAGACTCTTACTGCTTCCACTGACTTTGACTGGAGGACTTACGCTCCAACGTGTAATTACATGTGTAAGGATGAAGTGTATAAGAGTCACCCCTTTAAAAAAGGGCCCATTTATGTAAGTCTGGTCCTCTTCTGGCACAGATAAAGGCAGACTAATGGTTTGTACTTGTTGACTTGGCCCGTTAAAAAAGCTCAGCGGCACACAACAGCCGGCTTATTTACGACACTGAGAAAATTAGTGAGTCCTTAGAGAAGCGGGTTGAGGTTAGGCAGAGAGAGAAAAAATACAAGTCTTACATTCCAGCCAGTTCTTCGGCACGCTACAGAGCCAGCATCTGTAATTTCCTTTCCAGTGGTCAAGCACTTTCATTCAGTGATGTGTGGGGGGACAAGCTGCAGTCAGCAATTTTATAGAGAGAGAGGAAGAAGAGCCCGACAAAGGAGAGCTCCTCGGAGTAGTGGGATAGAGATAATCAAACGCTCCTATGACTATAGTGTCTCAATCACAGCACACACAGGCCAAAGAATAAAACAAAGTCTCCTTATCTTATTCAGACACGCACACACACACAAAAGGGGGAAAACGGATTTCTGTATTTTCTAAGATCTCGGTTTATTTATTTTCCCTCCGAGCTGCGCTTCTTAACATTCTTGAATTACATCCAATTTCTCTCACGCTTTGGCAGTGTCATGACACTCGGGGTGAGGGACAGAGGCAGGGGGGAGAGCGGCAATGACTCCTTATGTGACAGCCTGACATATCCCTTCCTGGCCAAAATAGAAAATAATTATTCCCTTGTCTGGGGGGTGACACTATGGCACTTGGTGTTTTTCCCCCTCAGTTAATCTTGTGCCTTTGCTGACAGTTTGGATTTCAAATGTGCCCTTTTTGCTTTCTGTGTAGTTTTCTAGTTGTCCATGTATTTGCTGTGGCTGGTAAAGTACAATGCATAACCGAAATGCGTTGTTGCCGACAAGAGTACAACATTGTAAAGTATTGAATCTGACCGGCCCAGACCAAGACTGCGGCGTCAGATTGTGACCAATTACTCTTGGTCTGGTGCGGTTTGTACTTTGAGTGTCTGCATAGGTGGATGTGTTCACAGGGGCGTATGATGGCGTGTATGATCCATGTGGTCATATATTTTGGGCTGAATGTGGATGTCCACAAACACTCCAAATAGGGCAGCTGGGATATTGAGTTTCTCCCCCTATCTGTCTCAATAATACTGCAGACGGGGCTCTAAGTGAGTTGCAGTGTGGGAATGTGGGAGATTCCCTCCGTTTTTTGCAAACTAACAGAGCCAGAGTGAGAATGACTAGTGAGGGCCTTTCTGTCTCCAAAGTCCTAGCATGATGAGTCCTGTCAGGGCTGGGCCTCCCCCTTCTCCAGCTGCCCTCCCGTCCGGCCTGATTATGTGTTAAATCCGCCTGTGTGGGATGGATGTGGAAAGAATGCGTATGGAAGGGCTGCGGAGACCCGGAGAGAGCAGCCTGGAGATAGCACCCTATTAGAGTGATAAAAGAGGCAGAGGGAGGAGAGCAGCCGACAGGACCAACATGCAGGCCCTGCCACTGATGAATGCCAGGTGGAATGGGTCAAGCGTGATAAAGGAAACAGTTTATTTTCTTATTTCAAAGGAGCACCATTGCTTCCCGTAAAGCGCTTGCCATGCCCGCTGCTGCTCTGATAGGGAAATGTCTTTCTAAATATCAACTTTAAACACAGGCCTGGTACGATGGGGAGCCTGTCACCTGTGGTTTATTAGAGTGTGTTTCCTCCTAGTGTCTGCAGGATTCTGACATCCAATGCTAAACTGGCCTGTATGCAGTCTTCCTTCTTGAAATTGGTTCTATGATAAAATCTAGTTTCAAGCCCTTCAATGTATGAGTCTTGTGAGTATATGATGTATATTCATAAATAAACAATAAATCTGTGGCCAGGTTGTGTTTTCTAGCATAGAAAAGGAGAGAGTGGGGGTGCAGGGGGTTAATAGGGCCAGGGAGATACAATGTTTTGCTCCTTTGTTAAATGTTTAAAAAAGTGGTAAAACTTGATTTTAAATGAGAAACTATGTTTAAGTAAATAAGACAGAATAATCTTAAAAGAAATTAAATGGCAGATTTCGTTTTTTGGTGCCACAAGAAATGTTCCTGATACCCACTGCTACCCGTGAAAAACAAAGGAATGTTCTCCCTAAAACGAGTCTGATCATTTCTAATACACTGCAAGCCATTGTTAATACTGTCATAAACATTCTCTGTCAGCTATTTCAAAATGCCCTGTGTCTAGCTGGATGTTCAGACAACCATGAAAAGGTTATTTAAAAACCCAAAGACTGCTTCATGTTCTTCGGTTTTACTTTCAGGGCATATGATCAGGACCAAGACCGTGCATTTAGATGGAGAAGGATGTCAATAGCTCACACAGAGCTTATTCCTTAAGCATTAATGTAGCCTTGGGCCGATGTGTGTTGCTCTGATTAGATGTGACTTATTTTCTTTGCCTCAATAAATAGTAGGACTTGGTGTGGACATTCATCAGGCTCTGTTTACTGGCATTTTATGCATGCTGAACTATGGCTGCTTTTCTTTTATGGACTAAAGCCTGTGGTGTTTTCCCCTACAATGTAAGAGGCAGTATATCTTGTGAGTAATTTCAGAGCAGCACAGGCAGGCAGACCTGGGAAAAAGCCCAGCTGAGTGTATTTCTTCTACTTGAAAAGCCAAAAGACAGCTCAATTGATCTCCTCTTGCGGGAGATGTGTGGACTTTTGTAGTTGCAAAGGTTTTTGGAGAAATCAAGTGCACCTTGAAGGAAGACATGAGTTATTTATTAATCTTACTGCAGTGCCTGCTTCCATTTTGTTTATAGCTTTGCATCATCTAAACTGGATTTAGAGTATTCAAATATTATCCTTTAGAATTCTTGTGGTTTTATACTTTTTAATTTTTCACATTCAAACACTCTTTTTAGTCTGATCACCAGGGCAACAAAGCAAGCAGCAGGTGTTTGTCAAATCTTTCTTTTTCCTCTGAGCCTGTTACACTGATTTAAGTCTTTTTTCCTGCTCAGCAGCTGGGATTATGTCGGTAGACATGATAATCTCCCACCTATGAGAGGCGAGGCGCCTATCCAGCTCCGGGAAACAGTGGCAGATCACACGAGGAAAAGAAATGAGGATGTTCTGAAACACAGGATGGTGATAGAGTTTCAATGTCATTCCCTTCCAAACAACTGCATTTCGAACACCATCGCTTCCTGAGGGCTTTGGAAGAAGAAGGGAACCTAGGACATGGCAACGTCAGGCCAAAATCAGAATAAAAACATTTAAATAATCTGATGTCATATTGAGCTGGATCCTCCCTTCACCACACGCATACTTGGAATGGCTCTGTCTGGCTGCTGCTGCTACACTCCACACAATTCAGACAACCAACCCATTCATCCGAGGTACCTGTGCTTAGCGGGAGATAAGTAGCTTTCCATGAGAAACAAAGAGAAGATTAGCATTCCCTTACACTGTGTTGGAGGGCATGCAGCTTTGCCCTCTGAGCAGGAAAAACTGAAGCAAGTGCCTGCTCGGTTGTTCACAGCAAAGATCAAAGCCAGACACTGATTAAATTAGACTAACATTTAAACTAATGCTCCTGCTGGGTACTAAGTACTGCGACAGTCACCCAACAAAGTTTAACCTAAAAGTGGGACAAAGCGTTCAAGTGTTTGTTTAATTGCAAATGATCAAGAAGAGCAATACTTGCATTAAACTATTATTATAGTAATGTATACAATTGATTCATGTTGATCTCAGATCCTCCTCACTGACCATCATCACTTTCAAAGAGTCAGTTCACACAAGTATACAGAGACACATATTATCTCACCTACCTTTGTTGCATTTGAAGTCCTTGACTTGTCTGTTTCTGATTTCGACCTTCACCTCAATACAGGGGAAGGGAAATAGACCCTATAAAACTGCTTAGCATTTAGTGTGGATTATCCTGAATTTTATTATCCCTTTTTTATGCTTTGAACACTACAAATTATATTCATTCACCTCCATTTCATTGGTCTGGAGGCAGAAATCTCAGACACAGACATTTCAAGATTTAAAAAACAACAACTATCTTCATGGGAATAAATAATAATAATAATAATAATAATAATAATAATAATAATAATAATAATAATAATAATAATAATAATAATAATAATAATAGGTAAATGTGTTTATTGTAATTGGGCTGAACCGACCGAATAGACAATAAGGCTGGTGATAATGTATATTTGTCAAAATATCCCATTCAAGAGCAAAGCCATACCCTTCCATCATTTGTTTTGAGTGAATCCCTCATACACCAACAACAAATGTGTATTAATCCGCAGCTGAAAATAGTCCCCAAAAAATTTATTATTTTCTCCTGTTGAGTAATGTTTGCTGAACACTACAGGGGCAAGCTAGTTTTGGAAATTATTGAGATTTTAAGAAATGTAACTATTATATTATATTTCTCACTTTTCTTTACACTAGTATTAACCACTAGGGTCACAGATGTAGCAACATCGGAACGTTTTGAGAGACAGGCTAAAGTTTTTTGGTCTTTTCATATGATTTGTTGACAGAGTAATGTCCAGCTTATTTACACTTTTATTTTGAGGATAAATCTAAGACCATCACACAAAGGGTTTGAGTGAAACGTAAAGGAGGAAGTAACATGATCTCACAAAAGACAACTGCTCCAGCTGCATTAGAGTCGCTGCTGACAGCAATTCAAATTGCAAAAAACAAACTTGAACACCTGTTTTCTCTTTCAGCTCCTGTTGATTTACTGCATGGATTTGGAGGTGAAAAATCAAGGGCATTTTAAGATTTAACCCATTACATTGGTGAATTTACAGCCTCTCCTTCGGCCTGAGCAGGAGCCATACCTCGAGTCCTCAGTCCTCCCAAAAGGTCTCTGCTTCTTTAAGCTATCATGTGGAGTGAGCTTTTTGAAATGGATTCCCAGTGACATGGAAAATGCCCCTTCCTAATCATCTTTTGTTTAGTTCATTTAACTCACATGGAAACAGGAGAGGGCCCTTCAGGCCGGCCATGTGGCTACCTTTTCATGGATGAGGTGGTCAGCTCAAAAAGGGAGCAGTGCTATAAGACACCGCAGATGAGAGGAGGATTCTGCATTCAGGGGATGAAAGCACAGGGTCCAAAGGTCTGACCGATCCAAAGCCCCCTGCAGCCCAAGCAAAATCGGCAATGAAAATGTCCCCAGTCAGCAACTGAGCATTATCTCTGAATTGTGTCTACCAACCCTACTGACCCAGCCCCCGCCCATCCCAATCCACCACCACACCCCCCTTTGGTCCCAGAGCTGTGACAGAAAGGACTGGAACAATGTGAAACTAGCCACTCGTCACTGCTGGGGCTACGTCCCAGTGGCCTGCCCTGACACACAAAGACATGGGCTTGGCTGGACTGCTCATAAAGGGTCAGTTCATCCAAAGGAAAGAAACAAAAAAAGATTTACCCCTAGTAGTATCACACTACACAAATATCTTAGACAGGTAGAAAAAGAATGAGTCATTTTCATTATGCTTTGGGAACTTGTGATGGGCTATTGTTGCTATTTTCTGATTGTTATATGGATTCCTCCTGTGTTGCCAAGCTGTCTGCATTGGAACACAAAAACAAAAATATCTGGCAGAAACAGAATTTCCTGCAACAGAGCCCTCTTTGGCACATTTTAAGTTCTGTTTCTTCTGCTCTGGATGTAGGTGGGAAAATGTTTGAAGTTATGTAATAAGTTATTGATTCCCTCTTTCAGAAAGATTGAAGTACAGAGCCAGGGGTCTGAAGCCTCCCAAAGGAGCAGCTCCACTGACTACAGTGCACTCCCCGCTGCCTATTAAGGTGGCCAGACCCCGGGCCCAGTCACATATCACTTTCACCCTCTTGCCACAGGGACACAACACAGAACACCAAAGACATTGTCTTCTGACATGGAGTCCGCCTGTCTGATCACATCCCTCTCAAGCAGTCAGCAGGCAAGCAATTACAAAAAAAGACATTGGTGCCACGGTTTAGATAGCTAAAAAGGGTAAAAGCTTAGAAATGCAAGAGGTATGGATGCAAGGATCGATGGAGATGTCTAAACCTGTTAGCGCAAGTGGAGATGAGGGCCGCTGCACTGCGGGGAGGGCTCTTTTGTCATGCAGGGAGAGGGGGCCAGAGAGGTGACTCTTCTGACGATCAGGGGTCAACTGCTGCGATCATCCATCTTCCATCTTGACAGTGTCCTGTCAGCCAGGGCGCTCGTGTTACTGAACACAACAGGCAGGCTTCCATTGTGCCACCGGCCTGGTCTGCAGCCATGTGTAAATGAAGTTAATATTCACTGACCTTATGGTTGGCCAAATACGGACCCCTGTGTCACCTTGGAAATAACGCTATCTGACACAAAGTCGCAGGGGTCTCCCTTATTTGGGGGTTAACAAAATCTCTTGCCGGTGTAGCTGACCATGTGCCTTTGTTTGTGTGAGAATGAGGACTGTTTACTTGGTTCTGTCTATTCATGTGATGCAGTGTAGGGCCTCAAATGTGGACCAGCAGGTCAGATTCCAAGACCTGGATACTGATTAGTCATCACTCCGCTGTTTTTTTTTATAATTACTTGCAAAAGCCTTAAATGGCGGTTGGCGCAATTTGAGTCTAAAATCAGAACCTTTTTCAGAGAAACAACTTCACTGAAATAATGCACACACGCACACGCACACGCACACACACACACACACACACACAATCTAGAAATATCAGGATCAACATCAATACATCGGATTAGAAATCATGGAAGAAAAGTGCTCCTGATGTTAACTCTTTTTCTTCAGTAGATTATTATCTGTACAGACTCAGGCATGGAAAGTCCTCTCCTCTTTCCATTCATATGAGTTACAGCTGTTTGTCCTGTGTTAATAAAACAAATACTAAAATAATTCAAATTGTTGATAAGATTTGTATTTTATGATACGAAGTGATCTAGAACATGTAGGGTACGATGTCATGCAAACTAGTGATGTTATTTTTAGATTACTTTAGTCTACTCAGACACAAGTGTGGCTACATAGTAACTATGCAATGAACCTGTAAATAATGGTTTAGTTTCTACTAATGAGGAGGAATTAGATCAGAGAAAAGTAAGTGCACAGGGATACAGTTATGTCTTTTGGTCATGAAGTCTACATCTGTTCAGGAGGAGCAACTTCAGATAAAATGTAACACCCTTTTCATAATACCCTTTTTCCAATCTGAACAAGTCTATGCAGCAGAAACTTGCTATGAAATCCCTATTTCTTTGTTTTGTCCACTACATACAGCATATAGAGCACAGAAACCCTATTTTTGGGGCGATGCAGGAAATCAGTACGAAGGTAAAGACAGTTCAAGCTACTTTTAGGACAGTTGGTGCAGCAAGAAAGTGAATGACGCATCCTACAAAAACTCAGATATAAACGTAGTAAGAGCTTAAAACAATGATTTATATGATCTAGGATATTTTCTCAGCCAAAATCGGCAGAAATCCACCCTTACCATTTTTTCAAATGTCAATATTCTTTCCTTTTTGTCTTGGTTTTTATTTGCTAAACTAAACAATTAATTTATTTATCAAGAAAATAGTATATAGAATAATCAATAATAAACATGATGTTAAAAAAATACTTAATGTTTAGTCTGTAAAATGTCAGAAAATAATAAAAGAAAAACATATTCCATTAATGATGAAGCAGAGACAAGCAGCAAATCCTCACCTTTCAGAGAAAGGAACCAGATCATTTTGGTATTTTACTTAATATATGACATAAAATTAATAATCGAAAAACACTTCTCATTTCATGTTTCAAAGTCCTCCCCTATTTGATCAATTTTGTGGACACTGCCAACTGTATTGGCAGTAACATCCTAAGGAGAGAATAGCACATCTGTGTGTCTGACTGCTAGCTGCCACGCCAAGACAGCAAGGAGGAAAAGCCCTGGGCTGAGGAAGAATGCTACTATTCACTGGCAGTGAAGGGATCAGCTCCCATCCATCACCAATTTATTTCAATCTTGAGTGATTTAGGTCCATTTGGGTCTCTTGTGGATTCAGCGCACACCTGTCATTTGCATAATTAAGCTCTGGAGCAGTTGTAAAAGACAGCCATTTGGTGTATTAAATTCACACCTTATCAATCAGGGGACCATCAAGATGTATGAGGACCTCCTGTCTCTTCCTGGGTTCATTTGAAATGCTAAATGCAGCTTTTTCTCCAGGCTTGAAATTGGGCCTGGATGCACGGGCCGCCTGGTGGCTTCCATACATGTTAGCTGTCGTGGTAAGACCCCAACTGCTCAGCCCTATTCCCTCGGGGGCTAAATCATCAATCAGTCTCCAACTAACTTCTGTCCAACTCCCTGACAGTCAAGATGGATGGTTCCAGCGTCTACAGGATGCCGTATCCTCTCATTAATTCTCTTGTTAGCATGCAGAGATAGCTGTGACATAGAGCCAGTTCTATCTGTTTTCCACCACATAGTGGCCTCTCCCTTTTCTGGTTGAGGGTCAACAGTTAATCATTTCTCAGCCACTCGTTACTTAGGACCACAATGATGTGATGTGTCAAAATCGGACAACATACATTCCCAGGACTGAGCGAAAACAAAGACGCCAATGTCCTCCCACAAGGGCCCTCTCTCTGTTTAAACGACTTTGTGGCTCCATTGCAACCAGTAGCCAGCGCTAAACAAGACCAGCGGATGAATGGGTGCTATTTTCACAACACACACTTCTTCGCAAAATGAAGCCCGCGCAGGCTGCGGGGACACTTCAACTAGCCTTTTTCATCACCCATTACACTGAAACCAGTGAACGCAGCAGGCGGAGAAGAAGAGTGACATTTACAGCCAAAGATTGCCACACAAAGAGTTAAAGAGAGACAGAGGGAGGGGGGCATAAGGGTGAAAGACAAGGGGTCCCTCTTAGCTGACGGTGATGAATGAGAGGATCACAACACGTTTCAGAGGAGGCCTTTGCATCCACAGAGAAGGCACCTCAAATGACATGACTGACAGCTCAACTTGTTCACTCCACCTGCACCCGCCCTCCGGCTGAATATTTTTCTCGACGGCCATGTTGTAATCATAGCACACTGCAGACATCAAAACTGTCTTAAGGCATCAGCATGTTTCAGAAGAAGTGTGAGTCCTATCATTCAACGGCATCTCAAACCCCTCGGCCCCTGCACCTTCCATTAATTCCATTAGGACAATCTACAGAAAATATGTTTCAACAGTTAACAGGAGAGAAGAGTTTTATGTGTACAAACGAGTGCAATACCAAGAATGCTGCACTGTTATCCCCATTTGTAAAATGAATCACCCCACTCTCTATGACAGCAGGCTTTTCACCGTGTCCTCCAGTTTGCACATTCAAAACAGGTCCAAACACTTTATCCTGTAGCTATGTTCAGACCCCACTTACTGTACAAACTAGTGTGTTTGAAGCATACTGCACCCTTTATACTAAAGGTGCAGCATCACCCTGAGGCACTATTACAAAGATGTACTTTTACACCACCAAGACAAGCTAGTCCGAGGTCCAAATGCCAGTACTTCACATTTTTAACGGTCACAGCCACTTGGACTCTGCTGTTCAGCTGATAGAAATACTTTGAATAGCTTTTAGATTGTGCTCGGGGAAACTACTGAATGGACAATTTAATGTCAGTGGAGCTGCTGGAAAAAGTGCTGATGGTGCACCGTGATTCTCATTTTATTTAGATTAACTACCCCTTATACAAAGGCTTCTCATGCCTCAGTGGAGATAAAGCTCATAAAGTTGCAGTGTCAAGACTGGAATTTGATACATACACATTAAACAACCTGAGGGTAGATTGATCGTACTGCTGTCTATATCTAGGTGTTTGTGTTAGTTGACACATGAACAGATTAATTAATAGAGAGTTGCAACAGTCGTCTGTTCTGATGGCTTTCCACCAAGACATGATAAGGAAAAGTAGCTAAAATGACTTTGACAAGCCAGAGCTATTGGATGTTATGCCGCATCACTCTCCCTGTGGAAATAAATTGTGGGCTTTCTTTCCACCAAAGGGCACAACTGGATCTATGCATATTAAAACAACAAGGACAATAAAAGGGAGCTCTGTGGGGTTGAATCAGCGATAGCCTGCTAACATTAGAGACATAGCACAACTTGAGGCGGGTGGTGTTGCTCTAAATTACATGGCCTAATACATTTCATTAACACACCTCCCTCAGTGGGGTCCCTAATGGATGACAGCATGGCATAAAAGCTTGTCTGCCAGGGACACTAATTTGTTCTTAGACACATTCCATTCAATTATTACTGGCTGCTGCTCCTTATAAGCTGCTTGAGATTGAGGTTGCCCAAAAAAAGAAGCTTGGCTGACAAGGCAGGCCACTTACGTTGTGTGACCTAAATCACCCCCATCTAATCCATAGTGATTTTTATCTTTCAAGTCAGGTGCCCACTGAAAATAATCCTCTGAGCATTCAGTGTGGCAGAACGCATTTTATTGTTAATTATAGCGGCACGATCCGGCACCACAACAAGGCAAAACTGAGCCACAGCGATGCTGTATTTGACCTTCCTGTTAGGCTCCTTCATAAATATCCTGAGGCCTAAATGCCACAGTATGACGGCTATTTGTTTTCCCTCTCTGTCAGGGTCATTTGGCCGGATTAGAAATATATTGAAAAAGTAGCTGGACTTCCTCTGGACCTGTGTATTATGCGAGTGATTGTCTTGGCTTGTTGCCAGTAAGAAAGGCAGAAGTATTTGAGCCGAGGAACTAAACTCAAGTTATTATTATAATATAATCCAAGTGTCAACATGGCTATAAAAAGCATCATAATCAATTAACTCAGACTTTAATTATGACATGGAGGGTATTTGGCCTTAATACTTTGTCTGTTTTTTTTTACTGCCGTCAAATCGGCTGCTTTAATCACATTTGCCAACACAACAATTCAACCAATGATGCTTCAATTGTCATTTACCTGCAATGCATAATCAAATCACAAATACTCCCCAGTTTATTTATTTTGTATTTTTTCTTGGCGCATCTTTTGTTGTGTGAAATTAAGACTGATTTCTAAAAGTTCATTTAAAAACAAGCAACTTTGCGAATGCTAGTGACTGATGTGTTTCAAGACAAAAAAAGGTACTCACGTTCACATGCGTCTCCTTTCTGATGAAATCCAGCTTTGCATATACATTTCCCAATGGGAACGAGCCATTCTCCTTCAGCGCTGCAGTGCATCTTGGGAGAGTTGTCGGCCTCCTTCCTCGGCGTCGTTTACACACATGCCCTCGACTTCCACCAGCGAGGAGAACTCTGATCCCGTCACGGTGTCTGGGAACGTGGCCAGATTCTCGATGATAGACCAACACTTCTTGTAATAAACTTTGACAGAGACCAGGGCGATACACGCCCCTACATCCTGGAAGGCCAGGTAGAAGCCCCGCCTGGACAGGGGGCCAATTATGCGCACTTCTGTATTCAGCTTCATCTTCCTCTCACCCAGGTCACCCTGGGTGAAGCTTTCATCTGCCGCGATCGTGTCAATTTTCACGTACTGGTTCTCCCGCAAGCTCCTGCCCACCTCCGAATCTGTTTCCTGGTAATACAAGTTGAATGTCTCCTTGCAAGTGCCCACCACACCGGGTAGGCTGTTACAATCCCTCAAGGTGAACTTCAGTTCCACAAAAATTCTCTGGGCATTGCCCTTCTCTATCCAATTAGTCCGAAGCCAGTTATTCTGATTGGGCTCCATGACTTGGCAAACCTGGTATGTGCGAATGGGTGTGTAGTTCTCATCCAAGCCGCTGATCTCTTCCCACTGAAACAAGAACAGATACATTTGTAGATGAATTCACCCGTTAGAGAACATCACCATGAATTTAGATGTGAAAGCCATCAACCTGGCATAGACTTTGAATGATTGGCAATCAAACTGGAGGTGATAACTGTGTAATAAATACGACAAAGGTGTATGAAATATATTTCAGACTTTACTGTACACAATAAACCGGTGAATGAAGGGAGATTAGCAGTTGCATTTTTATCGCACAAACACATCTTTAAAGAATGATTATGCTCAGTTTATCTGCTTCTGCTCACATTATTTATTAAAAACGTTTCTCACAGCCTGCTTTTAATCAGACTAGCAAGTTGGACGTGGATTGCTTTAGGCCTTTGTGCTCTGCATGTCAAAACCCTGTAGAGTTTAGTAGCAGAAACAGCCTCTTGCATTCTTTATCTTATATAGACTTCTGTGAGCAGGCAAATATCGGCTACTGATCCTGATATATGTTCCATGCCTCCTCTGAATATTATTATTCCTATCACAGATGTGGGACATCAGAGAAAGCTGGAAAGTATACAGATAAGGAATACATCCATGTGATGGAAAAATTCTACAAACTTACCCCATTGGGAGGATAGGAGATCCACTTCCAGTTCTGTCTGCTGTGCCTTGGAGTCCAGCAGAATCACTAGTGACAGGAAACCGAGAGGCAGGTGGTTAAATCTCACCGGGAGAGGTATTACTGACAGGCCACACATCAATATCTATAGCGCATATACCCGTGACCTCATTTCTAGCAGCAGCAACTAAAGCTAAAACATTCAATATGAATATACACACTGCAGTAGACAGATCCGCGGGTCTGCGGGGGAACTTTCCGAGAGGCAAATGAAGACACTGACAATGTGCATGAAGAAGAAATAAAGAGTCTAAAAACAGAGGCGCATATTAGTGTGTTGGAAATCATAACGCGTAAGATTGAAGCGCTTATGTTCAAATAAATGTGGATTTATTTTACGCTTCCGTCTATTAAAACTCATTGTTGGAGAGGAAGTTGTTGCGTTGAGGTCAAAGCAGCGGCTGCTGCTTTCATTCCAATGGAGTACATGTGCTTTATCTCAAGAATATGTTCAGCTCAAAACGGCCCTAAAACTATAGTAAAAGCATATAGCATGTGGCTTGTTTGTAGTTTTAATCTGTGGAGGAGATTTGTCCAATCAGCCTATTTTATGTTTCGGAAGCATGCGAGAACGCAAAGCGGCACTACACGGCGGATTTCATAAAAATGAAGTTGTTTTAATATCAGCAGTCAGCTCCATCACGAGAGGGGCAGCAGCCAGGACGCATCGCCGTAAACACAATATGCTCTGGGTATATTTTACAAGAGATTATGTGTATGGAGGTCCGCGAAATCCCGCATATAAACGACGAATATTTACAATTCATATCAGCTATAACATCCACACGGCGCTCGGTTAATACACTTTAGTTTTGGCGGTGAGAAAATCCATACCTGCCCTGTTCTGTTTTTACGCATAACATAATTACATAAATAACATTAATTTATTCATACTCCTATCAATTAAAAGTGCCGATTTACAGTCATTTAGGGCATATTTAAATCCTCTTGTTTGGGGTTTTTATTGCCTTGACTCTGATCAATTTGAGCGTCTGAGGCAAATTACGGCTCCTCGTCAATCTGCCGAATTTTCCTGTAAAACACAAGACTGTACTGTTAGAGCCGAGGCCACTTTGGAGGAAATAATCCTCCGAAACTGCGTCCAGAAAGACAGCTCACTCACTTCCAGGGAGGCGAGCCTGCTGGGACGATCGATCCGCTGATATTGCCTAGTTTGTTGTGATAGATTGTTAATCTATAACAAGCAGGCTAGTTATGCCGATAACGTACTGGCACTGGAGTAAAATATAAACAATAGCTCCTGCGTCTAATCCGTGTTTTACGGCGTTTAATTTCCGTGCGTAAATCACCGAGAGGTCGCTCGCAAACAGTCCGGGAGCAGACCGCGCTGTCATCCCCGCACACCGGCCTCATCTCACTGCACCGGGTATAAAAACAGCCCGTTTTTGAGTAATTTAAATATAGCGTGGGATTTAAAGAGAAAATATATATTTTTAAAAATGTTTTTAAAGAAACACAATGCGGCTGTCTGCTAAATGTGGACACCTTTCTATTCATGCTGTATCTTCCAAATGCGATGTGATGGAAGAGAATCCAAACTTTAAGAACTTACCTTCCTTCCCATTCTGTGCTTTTCCGCTGTCTACATAACAGCATAAATGAAGGCAAAATGTAATCCACAGACACGGGATAGACCTGGAGAGCATGGTGCAGCCGCGGGTTTCAATCTAGACCGTAACTCTCTTTGCCAGCGTCTCTTGTGCTTCCCATTGACGACACTAAACCGGCTCTATGTACAACAATCCGCTGGTCCCCTCTCAAATAGCGTCTGCTGCCGCTGGGAGGAGACTGTGGCTCCGGTGATGTCAGTCAGTCAGACAGGCTGAGGGATTCTCCAATCGTGGCGCCGAGAAGGAAACGTCATGAATCATGGCGGCCAATAGGCGCGTGGAGGTAGGTGCATGTTTTGGGGGAATGCGGCGCGCAGCGGAGGGAATGTCACAACTTGCTTCAGATATTTATGGTTTTCTTCAGGAAAAGGGTGAGGGATGCTCTGGTACAGTTTGACCCACAAACACACACTCACACACCAAGTGTGTTTAGTTCCCCTGTCACGTCACCTTTGAGACTCTGTTAGGCTCATCTGTTCATTGTGACGGTTCAACAAGTCTGTTTCAACTCAAGAACCACTTTCTCACACACATGTTCCACCTATCTCAAGCAGAAAGGAACATGTTCTGCTTCTCTTCGTCTGTTGTTATCTATTTTAGTATTTACTGATGTATGAAAACTATGTCTCAAAGCTCACTGCTTTCTGGTTCATGAATGGTGAATTTGAGTTTTGCATTATTTTAAATACAGATTTTAGACTAACTTTCATCCTGGCAGATAACTATGTGGAGTGACCAAACTGTGTTGGTGTCCAGAAGGAGGCGGGGAGCCGGCCTGTCACAGAGGGCCTCACCATGGACAAAGCTTTTAGTTTTTCAGAGTTTATTTTATTTGAAAGACTATACCTTATACCTATATATATATAACTGTAATGTAACACCACTCCAAACTAACAAAGGCACATTCAACTGACATATGGAAATCAACTAAAACATATTATTTTCTGAAGAAAAGATGTTAACACATGTTGCCTCACAAGTTTGTATTCATTGTGTGGACTCGTCTCTCATTTTTTGCATTTTTTGTGAAATATAATATTGACCATTTTTTAAAAATTACTTTAATGAAACTATGTGAGAAGTTTAGAGAGCAAAATGTCTCTTTAAGTTGAAGAGACATCCAAACATAATCCGGGCCCCCAAGAAGAAGACAGCTTTTCTGTAACAAGCCACGAGCCAAAATATAACGACTGTTTATTTTGTCTTGTACTTTATAAATGTTTTTATGTTGAACTTAATCTGAAATGTATCCAGTAAATTAAGTGCACAGAATGTATACATGTGTGTGTGTGTGTGTGTGTGTGTGTGTGTGTGTGTGTGTGTGTGTGTGGTAATTCTTATTTGTATAGCTCATAATCACAAATGTGGATCAGATTATTGATTCAGACTCACCAAAAAAGCATTATATAGGGAAGAAGATGTGCATAGCAGACAATCATGGCAGAGGTTGCACATTATGGAGAATCAGAATGACAATATTACCAAAATAAAGCACAAATCTATTTATTATTAAGTAGTTAGAGAGTTCCAGACACGGTGTAAAAGCCTTCCCTGTCAGCTCCCCGGATTCTAATTTGTGATAGAGTCTTTAAAGTTTGAGCCAAAATGTTGGTGACCAGACACTAAATGGTGTTTTTAATCTGTGGAAGGTCACCTTAAGTAAGGGAGAGTCCCACTGAGATGACCGGACCTGAAACATTATTGCTCTGCTGCTTGAGAGACTTTCCCCCTGAAGATGGAGCAGCGGGGGGTCTCGAATAACAAACAAAGATCAACAAAAAAACACAATTAAAAAGTTTAAAGTTAATTCTCCAGTTTCGTGGATGACTTGAAATATCACTTAAAAATTAAAGCATAAAGCAGAGCTCATTATCCTTTTATACATACAGCATTTGTTGCAGGTCACTAATTAATCTCCATTACCTCCCAACAAGCAAAACAGCTGTAATTACGGCCACAAATATTGATTAATAAACGGTGTACATAGAAATGGACAGAAGCAGACAAGGACTCACTTCAAGGTTTATTTACCTCTGCGTTTCTGTTTTTGTTTGTTTGTTGGGCCTGTTTATTATGCAAATTGCAGCTAATCCTTTTTGCCCTTGATATACAGCCGAGTCCTGCATGAAAGTGTATAACTAATTATTGTTGAATTAATCTGAATTAATGTTACTTTTATCATAAACTGTCTGTATGACACCATCACTACGACAGGATTTGGGAGGGTACATTCTTTTAGGTTTTTTAATCAATAATATCTGAACATTTGTTTGTGTGTTCCTCCCTCTCAGCTGACTTTACCTCCTCTGTGACCGACATGGGAAGATGTACTCCTCTTTGGAATGTATTCCTAAAGTTTAGGACAGTTGGAAGTCCAGCAAACATCATCATTCCAGTTTATTGCAGCTTGGGCCTTTGGATCATTTCGATACGATAACATTGTAACAGGACTGTAGTTGCCTTGGTCTCCCATATCCTCAGCAATGTTTCTGGAAATATGTAGGATTTTACCGAACTGAGGAGGAGTACACATTCCACAGTTAAAACATTTCTTTACAGTCTGTATATTAAATAAATGTGTTTAGTATTCCTCCACTACAATTATCAAAAAGGGCATTTAGAACCATCATGTAGGCAGATAACATTTACAATAATCATTCATAATCATTTTGGAATTATGAACTCTTGACAGGGAAGTTGACTACTACTTTAACAAGCACAAAATATTCAGTTTTTAGCCCTTATCCCGAAATTAATACATATTCCAAGTAAGCTGTTTACAGCGCTAATGACAATGAATATTCCACTAATAGTCCAGTTTTCATGCAAAATAGGATTATTTCACTTTTCCAATGGTGGCGGACTCGTTTGGCCGTGCGAACACAGCCTCCCTCTCCTTCAACCACCTTCATGAAAAGGTCTGCGCTGCGATATTTGCACAAAACCAATAACCTGTTGATATCCTAGTCTTTGATAATGTTTAAAAGTGTGAACTTATTACCTGTATGAAAGATGGCCAAGGCCAGACGGCACTGTTAGGAAGTAGGATTATCCTTCAAACTGTATACAGCAGTACAAACATTCTACGCAGCTGTTTAGGATTTCAATCAACAATATCTCTATATATTTATATTTATTTCAGTATTTGTTCTTTGCTTCTGCTCTGAAATGCACAGGCTGCACTTCCACCTTGGAATTCTTTTCTTAAAAGTGAAGGACAAGATGAAGCCCAGCAGACGTCTTAGCACCTGTATATCTTTACTATTTGTCACTGTGTCCTTCTCTTACCTCCCTGACTATCTTAACAATGACTGCTTAGCTAATGTGAGATATCCAACTACATTAGAGGCTGTCTGTTTTAAATCATTGAACCTAACCTAAACATGCTCACTGTTGCCATGGCATCCTCTAATTAAAGCTTTGCTGTTATCCTCAGAAGGAAGTGACACTAAGCATTAGAGGTATTATATTCAGCACTGACAGTAATGAAGCTGCTATCTTCTTGCCTTGTTGCTGCCAAATTGATTGGCCAACAGAGAAAGTGTAAGTGTGCGACATGTCAAAGGTCACACGAAGGCGGTTAGAGTTGTGAAACTTTGCGTGTCAGCACGCAGCTCTGCGGCAGGGGAGCCTTTTCAAGCTAATTTAGGTTCAATAGGAGCTCTGTCATACCAGGCAACAATGACGAGGGAGTGGCTGTAAGAAGACGCAGCTGTCGCAACAAGAAGCGCTGAAGCAAAGTTCTGCTGCAAACTGTGGACGGACACGAATGGACGCAGTGTTTCAGGACTCCCCGTAGTGTAAACATCTTTGACAATGGACATGACTTCACTCGTGGCCACTACAGGACCAGTTCAAATGTGTCACCTTATATAAGATGTGACACTGCTACTCCTGAGATATAAATCCATTATAATAAGCATTTAATCATAAAGAAAAACAAAACAAATACAATACAATAGTTTGCCTGCTGAACAGCAACAGTTTTAATGGCATCTTTAATTCATTGCAACTTTCCCAAAATATAATCTTATTATTCCAAGATGGTAAAAAAAAAGAAAGATAAAAACTAAAGGAAAAGAAAATCACAGCCGTAATTTAAAAAAAGTATACAATAAATAAAATTATAATGTAGAAAATAGTTTAAGAGGTAGAATAATTTTACTGCACAATAGAAACAGAAAAAAGGCATCAAACAATAATGTGTCGGTCTCTGCTGGCACTCAGATTTCAGTTGAGATGAGATATGTCTGAAGGCTTGGAAGACATTGAAGACCAGTTTGGAAAATAAGACAACACCTACCGTATTATTGTATGCTTTGGTATTTATTCAGTTTATGTTCAATAATGCTTTTTGCTTTAAAACCCCTCTCTTCATTTCTATAAATATATTTAGTTTAAAACAAATACTACAGAATAAAAGGTATACAATGCATTGCATGCTTTAGCAAATATCATATAAAGTAACACACAGTCACCCTGGAGGACACTGATGGCATGTCCTTGGTGTTGTCTCTGAACAAGACCCGAGGAGTTTACGTTCTGCTGTTGGACACTGAAGAATTTATCGTTAAAAAACACATTTTAGACCCAATATTTTAAATAAATAAAACAAAAAACAAAAATAATAATAATAATGGAAATTATTCTGTCCAGCAAAATGATATTCTTGGTCTGGAAAAAGCTTTTGAACAGCATTTCGATGATGTAGGGATAGGTCATTTTCAGAATAATAAGCATGAAAGTTCTTGAAAATAGGATTGTGTGGAACGTTTTAGTGTCTCATGATGGTCGAAAAGTTTTAAAGGCATTTTAATGCAAAATAATTGCAATACGGTAAGTGGAGTACAAGGATATACAGTAAAAGTACACATAGACAAACATTTACACTGTGTTTTCCTTTCCAGAGAAATCTGTTGGACATTCATCCAGTGTTCTCATCAGCAGGCAGCACTTAACTCTTCTACCAGTGTTTCCTCCCTCCAGGCTCCGGTTACACGTCTCAGGCAGAGTCCCACAGACTGCTGAGATGTGTAAAGAAGTTCCAAATACTTATGTACACATAAGTATCTTGTATCCTATCTTGTTCCCATGAACCTCTCAGGCTGTGTCAGTTAGCAGCAAACAAGTCTTCCACAGTGACTGGGGCTGGTTGCAGGCTGATGCAGGCATCCAAGAGGCAGGGTGGGGGCAGTCTGAAGTCTGCCTGTCAGGCTCTGGAGGAAAACACCACCCAGAGCTTTAATAGAAGCAGCCCAGAGGCCCTGTCAAATGGTGGTTTGGTTGTGCAAGCAGGCAATTTGCTTCTTTTTATAGATCGGTAATATGGAAAGGCTGTCCCAGAGGAAATCTCAAGTGTTGAAAACTCAACTGTCATTGTTGTGGAGCAGCTCAAAGCCATTTGCACCTGACACCATTTTGTTGATATAATCACATTCCTGCTGGAGTCTATCTGTGACTCCGGTGAAGTTTTAAAATGCAAAGCACTGGAGAAAGGCTAATCATTCAATACAAAAAGTCTCCTGTGTTTAAACTCACATGTGCCTTAAGTCACAATTATGAAAATTGGTTCATCAGGAGATAAGGAAGTACATCAGAAAACCACACTTCTTTGTGATCCAATTAGGAGATTCAAAGAGAGAAGTATGAATTAGTATTTATTAGGCACATTTCTGTCTAAAATGTTGCTCTAGTTTTTATTTATGTGGGTTCAGAAGAAGTTTGGTGTGTTGTGTTTTAGTTATTGGGTCACAGGATGTGTGATATTGCAACTTCAGAGAGAACATATTATAGTTAACTAAATTCTGCCACATATACAGGAATAAAATATATATATTTGCTGTAATTAACAGAAGAACCGCAGCCAGAATGAAAAATGAGCACAAACAGGACTAACGGAGCCTCAAATGACTCAACATTCTCGTTATTCATAAAACACAGTTGTGCTAATTGTATCCACATTAAAGACGACCACATGTGAAGACAACCCTTTCAATTCTACTTTGATATGTCTATACAAATGAAAGTCTGTTAATGTTATTAATCGGCCGCACTCACATAAGACACTGCTTTTATCGTCTAATTTCAAATTATTCCAGGATCCAGGATCTTTGTTCACTTTAAACAATAGCTTCACAAAAACACACTTTCTGATGTGAAATGTCACAATGCTGCAGTGTGCTGCTCTGATGTCACTGCTCTTGTCAGTATGATGGTGGATTGTTGAAATCATTGTTGACAAATGAAGAGAGCCAGACGTCTACACTTAAAGGAAACATGTGGGCAGTTTCACTCCACATCATTCATGTGTGGCGACTGGCTCTTCCACTGTGTTGTTTGTGTGTTTAGGAGTGATTCAAATGGCTTCACTGTGTGTGTGTGTGTGTGTGTGTGTGTGTGTGTGTGTGTGTGTGTGTGTGTGTGTGTGTGTAAATTCCAATAAACCAATATTAACATATACATTTACATGTTTTCAATAAGTATGTAATGATAGCAGTGAAGTGTTCTGTTTCTACTCAGTACCTATTACTAACAAATAACTCACATATTTTTCACATCACAATTTATGAGTAATCTGTAATGTAAACATCAGATTTTGTGTCACACATTTCAATTAAGACATTTATTTTGAGTGTTGATAAGGTGCCAAATTGATAAAAAAGCATGACAATAGAGCTTGTTTTAGAAAAATAATTCCCAGGGTAGGATCCACCGGATCCCCCACAGAGGTCTGGGTTAACCCCTGATGTCCTGAACTCCGAGAAACGCCCTGGTTGTCGTGCATATTAAAAGCTTGTGGCGTGACATACCATCACAGCTCGGTGCATTTCACAGACACCATGCTGAGGCTGCTGGAGAACTCATTATAATATGTTAAATGTTATTTCATGATTGTTATTTTTTATTAGATTTTGTTGGAGTTCATTTAATTGTAAACGTTAATAACATTTATTACAAAAGTTTATTTTAATTTCATCATGGTATTTCATATTTCATAATGACCTTTTAATGACAGGGGTCAATCCTGGCCTCCTCAGTTTTTGTCAGCCAGAAAAACAAGAAGCCCTTTGAGGCTAACGTTAGCTAGCATGCTTATTCATCCATTCATTCATTTTTTATTTCTGTGTCATTCCAAACATTTGGCCCATCCCACATGGCATAACTTTTCCCTTTGAACATTTGTTCTTTTAATTCTGCTATATTATATTATTTTAATTCTGCTATTTTTATAATGGTACTTCAGACTCATTTACATCAACACTGTGATTATTGTACTGTAAATGCTCTTATTCTGTCTAATCTTGTACTAATTGTTATGTTTTTGCTGTGAAGCACTGCATATTCTGCAATTCTTGTATGAAAGGTGTTACACATCCATCCATCCATCCATCGTCTACCGCTTATCCGGGATCAGGTCGCGGGGGCAGCAGCTCCAGTAAGGAACCCCAATCTTCCCTTCTCCGGGCCACATCCTCCAGCTCCGACTGGGGGATCCTGAGGCGTTCCCAGGCCAGTGAGGAGATATAATCTCTCCACCGAGTCCTGGGTCTTCCCCGGGGTCTCCTCCCAGCTGGACGTGCCTGGAACACCTCCCTAGGGAGGCGCCCAGGTGGCATCCTTACTAGATGCCCGAACCACCTCAACTGGCTCCTTTCAACGTAAAGGAGCAGCGGCTCTACTCCGAGTCTCTCACGGATGGCTGAGCTTCTCACCCTATCTCTAAGGGACACGCCAGCCACCCGTCTGAGAAAACCCATTTTGGCCGCTTGTACCCGTGATCTCATTCTTTCGGTCATGACCCAGCCTTCATGACCATAGGTGAGGGTAGGAACGAAGATCGACCGGAAGATCGAGAGCTTTGCCTTCTGGCTCAGCTCTCTTTTCGTCACAACAGTGCGGTAAAGTGACTGTAATACCGCCCCCGCTGCTCCGATTCTCCGGCCAATCTCTCGCTCCATTGTCCCCTCACTCGCGAACAAGACCCCGAGGTACTTGAACTCCTTCACTTGGGGTAATGGCTCATTCCCTACCTGGAGTAGGCAATCCACCGGTTTCCTGCTGAGAGCCATGGCCTCAGATTTGGAGGTGCTGATCCTCATCCCAACCGCTGCACACTCGGCTGCGAACCGATCCAGTGACTGTTGAAGGTCACAGACCGATGATGCCATAAGGACCACATCATCTGCAAAGAGCAGCGATGAGATCCTCAGGTCACCGAACTGCAACCCCTCTCCTCCACGACTACGCCTCGATATCCTATCCATGAAAATCACGAACAGGATTGGTGATAAATCGCAGCCCTGCCGGAGGCCAACATTCACGGGAAACGAGTCCGACTTACTGCCGAGTATCCGGACACAACTCTCGCTTTGGGCGTACAGGGATTGGATGGCCCTCAAAAGTGACCCCCTCACCCCATACTCCCGCAGCACCTCCCACAGTATCACCCGGGGGACCCGGTCATATGCCTTCTCCAGATCCACAAAACACATGTAGACCGGATGGGCGTACTCCCAGGCCCCCTCCAGGATCCTTGCAAGAGTAAAGAGTTGGTCTGTTGTTCCACGACCAGGACGGAATCCGCATTTTTCCTCTTCAATCAGAGGTTCGACTACCGGCCGAACCCTCCTTTCCAGTACCTTGGAGTAGACTTTACCAGGGAGGTTGAGAAGTGTGATACCCCTGTAGTTGGCACACACTCTCTGGTCCCCCTTTTTAAATACTGGAACCACCACCCCGGTCTGCCAACCCCTAGGCACTGTCCCAGACTTCCACGCAATGTTGACGAGGCGTGTCAACCAAGACAGCCCTCAACACCCAAAGCCTTCAGCATTTCTGGACGGATCTCATCAACCCCTGCGGCTTTGCCACTGTGGAGTTGTTTGACTACCTCAGTGACTTCCATCAGGGAAATTGACGATGATCCCCCATCAGTTTCCAGCTCTGCCTCAACCATAGAGGGCGTGTTAGTCGGATTCAGGAGTTCCTCAAAGTGCTCCTTCCAGCGGCCGATAACTTTCTCAGTTGAAGTCAGCAGGGTCCCACCCTTGCTGTACACAGCTTGGATGGTTCCTCGCTTCCCCCTCCTGAGGTGCCGGATGGTTTTCCAGAAGCACCTTGGTGCCGACCGAAAGTCCTTCTCCATAGCTTCTCCGAACTTCTCCCACACCCGCTGCTTTGCCTCTGACACGGCAGAAGCTGCCGCCCTTCTAGTCCTTCGATACCCTGCAACTGTTTCCGGAGTCCTCCCGGATAACATAACCCGGAAGGACTCCTTCTTCAGTCGGACGGCTTCCCTGACCACCGGGGTCCACCACGGTGTTCGAGGGTTACCGCCCCTTGAGGCACCTAAGACCTTGAGACCACAGCTCATCACCGCAGCTTCAGCAATAGAGGTTTTGAACATCGCCCACTCAGGTTCAATGCCCCCAACCTCCACAGGGATAGCTGAAAAGCTCCGCCGGAGGTGTGAGTTAAAGATCCCCAGGACAGGGGCTTCCTCCAGACGTTCCCAATTCACCCGCACTACCCGTTTGGGTTTACCAGGTCTGTCCAGAGTCTTCCCCCACCCCTTGATCCAACTCACCACCAGATGGTGATCAGTCGACAGCTCCGCCCCTCTCTTCACCCGAGTGTCCAAAACATGCGGCCTCAGATCAGATGATACGATTACGAAATCGATCATTGACCTTTGGCCTAGGGTGCTCTGGTACCACGTGCACTTATGAGCATCCTTATGTTCGAACATGGTGTTTGTTTTGGCCATTCCATGACTAGCACAGAAGTCCAACAACAAACGACCGTTCGGGTTTAGATCAGGGAGGCCCTTCCTCCCAATCACGCCTCTCCAGGTGTCTCCATCGTTTCCCACGTGTGCGTTGAAGTCACCCCTACTGGAGCCCCCTGCAGAGTTCCATTCAGGGTCTCCAAGAAGGCCGAATACTCAGAACTGCGGTTTGGGGCATAGGCACAAACAACAGTCAGAGTTTTCCCCCCATAACCCGAAGGCGTAGGGAGGCGACCCTCTCGTCCACCGGAATAAACTCCAACGTAGCGGCGCTCAGCCGGGGGCTAGTGAGTATCCCCACCCCGGCCCGACGCCTCACACCTTGGGCAACTCCGGAGAAGAATAGAGTCCAACCCCTATCCAGAAGTACGGTTCCAGAGCCAAGACTGTGCGTGGAGGTAAGCCCCACCAGATCCAACTGGTAGCGATCCACCTCCCGCACTAGTTCCGGCTCCTTCCCCCACAGAGAGGTGACGTTCCACGTCCCCAGAGCCAGCCTCTGCTGCCCGGGTCTGGTCCGTCGAGGTCCCTGACCATCACTGCCACCCGTGTGACAGCGCACCCGACCCCAGCGGTTTTTCCCATGAGTGGTGGCCCACAGGATGGATGGATGGGAGGCAGGGTCTCTCCTTTCCTTTCCCTTTCTTTCATGAAGTCGTTTTTGAACCATTCTTAGTCTGGCCCCTCTGAGACCAATTTGCCTTGGGAGACCCTACCAGGAGCACTAGGCTCCAGACAACACAGCTCTCAGGTTCATAGGGACACACAAACCTCTCCACCACGATAAGGTGATGGTTCCCAGAGAGGTTATTATTATTATTATAATTATAATTACAATTATTATTATTATTATTATTATTATCATTATTATTATTATTATTATTATTATTATTATTATTATTATAACAAAACACTTTAGAGGCACTGGGAAGCTTATTTTGACATCCTCCTGGATCCATCTTTTTAATATACGGAAGAATACAACATAATTTCTGTCAAATGTTGTATTTGTACTATGTAGTTAATCCTGTACACACGACATCTATTGCACGTCTGTCCGTCCTGGGAGGGGGATCCCTCCTCAGTTGCTCTCCCTGAGGTTTCTTCCATTTTTTCCCCTTTAATTGTGGGGTTTCCTTTAGGAAGTTTTTCCTTGTGCGGTGTGATGGTCTAAGGACAGAGGGTGTCGTATCCTGTACAGTCTGTAAAGCACACTGAGACAAATGTATAATTTGTGATATTGGGCTCTATAAATACATTTGTATTTGATTTGAACATACATTTACTGGTCTTGCAAAGCATGTTGAAAAGAAGTAAAACAAACACATAAAAACAAATTAAATATCAAAAGATTATCTGCGTAAAGAGCTTTTTCTCTTCTCCCAAGCTGTCTCCAGGGGTTAGCTGGCTCATGTTTGTTTCACATGTGAACAGCCACATAAGACTTTGTGTATCATCCATAATTAGAAAATACATATCTATTTTTATTCTACTAAACAAAGCATTCTGATGTCACAATAATAAGTACAATTTAAAACAAAGTGAAACTGATTTTATATATTGTTTAGAGAACACATTGGACTGATCTGCTTTTCTTCTCTTAGATTAACATACCGATCAGTTTCAACAGTCAAAGGTCAAATACCAGATCTCAACTGAGCACAGAGAGAGATTTGCTTTTTAGAAAAATTATATACAACATAATACTCCGTGCCATATTCAGTTTTTAATCATCGTAAAAATCTGCAATTGTGCTGTATACCATATAAGGTCACCCCACTGCCTTTTGTCCTTGTCAAACACAGATTCTCTAAATAAAAAAACATTATGCTTTTCGTTATATAAAAAAAGCCTAAGTAAACCTAGAGCAGCAAAACAATGTGTATATATATATATACATTTAGACCAAGAAACAATAGTGTTCATGTTGTTCATGCCAGATAAATATTTTCCTTGTCAACCTACTTTTATCCATATTGAGTAACTGCTTCCATAACTGAGATATACATATCTTCCAACAAGACTCACTTAATTCCCATCCCACGTTTGCCACCATAAGCAATTTTTGTGCATATTTGAGCACACCCAGAAAATATATTATCTGTTTCGCACTAATTCACACATTGAGATATTTTTAAGGCCTCTAATCCCAGCAACATAATCATGTACAGGACACACACAAGTTTTAAACTATTTAAAATATATGTTTAGAAATTCATATCTTTCAAATTGTTACTTTTACCAATCATTCCTCCCAGAGTTCTAACTGCTGATTCAGCAAGAATCTTTTATGAAATTCATATGCTCAACAATATAGAAACCAAGATATTGATATGGTACTGCGGGTAGATGAGGGTTTTCTTAAGTGAATTACTGCTGTTTTCTTTCTTTTAATAAACAATCTCCATTTATTACACCACACTGCATTTGGTCTTTAGACGGTGATAGTAAAGGTATGTCGTCTGCGTACAGAAGAATACTTATCATTTCCCCTGTCACATGTTGGCCCACAGTTTAAAGACGGAATGTATTGATCATTGCAAACAGTGTGGGGGACAAAACATCACCATGCTTCACTCCTGATGGGGTTGGGAACCAGTTTGTGTGATGGTCATTCAGTCTTACACACGCTTGTCGTAAAAAGGCTTTTAGAGCTCTGTAAAATTTGCCACACACCATACTCAAAGAGTTTATAGGCTAAAGGATCCCTATTGATTGTATCAAAAGTTATTCTAAAAGTCGATAAAGCATGTATTTGTAGGCTTATTTTCACTAATTCAATTTGTTTTAAATGTAGACAGTACGAATATATGACCAAGACATGATCTCGACTTATGAAACCCATTTTGCTCCTCCAAAAGGAGCCATTCTTCCTCTACTGCTGTTAACAGATTCAAACTGAAGAATAGACAACCTGTGTTGACCGTGTCTCCCCAAACATTTTCTCCTCCAGTCGCTTTTGTTTTTTCTCTCTGCAAAGCATTACTACAGCAAGTTGTTCCAGCACGCCAGTCTTCATTTTGTTTACATCACATGAGGCGGTGCACTGGTCCTCTGGCACAATAATGTAAATAATATCCTGTAGTGTGTGATGCGCCATTGTTTTCAAATCTGTAGTGTGTGCATGGTTGAGACCATCTCAACAGAACAGAACAGCGCTGCTAGGATCCTGATGAGAGTGCGAAAGTACGAACACATCACACCCATCCTCAAATCACTGCACTGGCTCCCGGTCTCACTCAGGATTGATTATAGAATATCCCTTTACACCCATCAGTGCATTCACGGAAATGCTCCATCCTACCTCAGAGAACTGCTCACCCCACAAACCTCCACAAGAAACCTCCGTTCTGTAAAGGCTAACCTCCTCCTTCCACCCAGGACCAAGCTCAAAACCATGGGAGATCGCGCCTTCTGCTCTGCCGCTCCCAGACTGTGGAATGCTCTCCCTAAACATCTGAGGACGCCACAGACTGTGGTTGCTTTTAAAACAGGCCTAAAAACGCATCTTTTTAACAGAGCATTTTGCTAGACTTTAACCATTTTAAAGTGTTGTCTTGTTTGTCTATCAAATGTTTTTATTTTATTTTTTAAATGTATATTTTGCTCATCGTTTTTACTCTGTAGCACTTTGAGGTTTGTTTACGCAAATGAAAAGTGCGCTTATAAATAAAATGTATTATTATTATTATTATCTGTGAAGTTTCTGTGAACGCCATTTCAAAATCGGTTAGGACTATAGAACTCCTGTAGACTGAGCCTGGCTTTATGTGACAAATGTGTCTCCATGTAAATGTATGTTCAGCTCATTCTCAGTTCCTGGTTAGTTCCAAGATCAGTGGGAGTCTATTTGCCTCCACCCATCTCCTGTTTGGCTTGTCTCTGTATTCATGAGGTGCAGTTATTAAACACCTGGAGTTAAAGTAGAGAAACTTTCGACTCACGCGTACACATCTATGCCTCAATTCCTGCTGCTAACATGTTGTAGTTAATTTATATATTTTTCGCTATTTAGTCCTATGGTTATTTATTACGTCTTATGTATTGATTCAGTATTCCATTTTGTCATGGCACAACTGGAAAACAGTTTAGTGACGGGATTGTACAGCTGCATGTTTAGCTATAAATCTCTTTTTATGAAGTGATATAGGATTAACAAGGCTCCACGGGGCTCATATTGCCCTGCTCAGGTACTGAACACATCGGACTGTTAGGTATACTGTATATCACCCTGATCCAAATGTAGCAACAGTGTCTCCTTACTCAAGTGTCTCCTATAAATGAACTTCCTCACTGAGAGCTCAGCATTCGGGGTACGAGGTGAAACTGTCAGTTAGGGTTTCCATGGCTTGTAAGAGAAGAAGGTAGCCCCTTGAATCTGAAGAATGCTCAGCATAAAGGTGTTTTATTTCACTGTTTCTCCAGCTGCCTCTGCTGCAATGCTGACAGCATTCAGTTTAGGCCATGTTTGGCTTGCGTCTCCCCCGGGCAGTCTGTCCAACGGCTGTCTGCCGCCCAGACACAGCCTTCAGCCCTGCTGCCTGTCTGGCACTCAAGACCCCTGAGAAATAGATGTCCTCCTTTTTTACAATTGCTCTTTAATCAGCTGCCCGCACAATGGGCTGAAGCTGTTGTAGGTATGGGAAATATAACATTTTGTGTCCAGCTGTGCTACCCAACATCTGACGTTGATGCATTTTTCAGTTGAGAAAATGTTAATTTTAGTGCTTATCTCTGTTTTGTAACAACATCCAGCAGGCAAAGGCCATTTTGAAATGACTTCATTGTACGCACACATATTAGCATATCTAACGGCATGCAAGTATATTAATGTCCCTGGAAAAATCCAAAAATATGCAGTAAAGTTCATGCCCTGTGTTCTCTTGACTCAGAGACATTAACAAACATTGCTTGGAGGCGCACACAAGTCAGAATATGACCTTGAACTCAAAAGCATTTTTCTGTGCTTATCATCTGGATATTGTGCTGAGCAGGACATTATTCTTTATTTCCTTCTTCGGGAAGATGCAGGAGCAGTGACAGTGTTATTGAGCTTTACTTTAAAACATACATGTGCAATCAATGTAAAAGTAACTGATTTCCATTGGAAATGCATTTTGAAATCCCTTACTAAAGAACAGCTCTGAGCTTTGAACTAAATTCAGTAAATAAGTGCTATACATTTGAGTCATCTCACAAAACAAGCTGGTACTAAGATTCAATAGTCAATATTGTATTTCTGTTACTAGCTATATTATTTCTAGCTGACAATCCAATATATTTAAACATGTGATACACCAAATCAACAGAAGTCGTTTGTTGTTTAATCTGGGGCAGAACAGTAAACTGAATTGGGTAAAATGTAGCAAATTATGATCTCCAAATCCAGATGGTATACAAACAGTAGCATAAGCATGGAGCTTCCTTTGTGGGAACAGTAATACGTAGCAAATTGCCACTTGCAGACATTTTAGAAAGATTAAAAAATGTTGACATTGGATCTAAAAAACGTTGTCAAATCAAATCAAATCAAATCAAATTTATTTGTATAGCCCAATATCACAAATTATACATTTGTCTCAGTGTGCTTTACAGACTGTACAGGTTACGACATCCTCTGTCCTTAGACCCTCGCATCGCACAAGGAAATACTTCCTAAAAGAAACCCCAAAATTAAAGGGGAAAAAATGGAAGAAACCTCAGGGAGAGCAACTGAGGAGGGATCCCCCTCCCAGGACGGACAGACGTGCAATAGATGTCGTGTGTACAGGATAAACAACATAGTACAAATACAACATTTGACAGAAATTATGTTGTGTTGGAAAAAAAAGAAATAGAAAGTTTGGATGAATCCAGGAAAATGTCAATAAGGCTTCCCGGTGTCCAGCAGGACCAGGTCAGCAGGCGCTGTCACGATTCATGATCCTGATGTAAACTTTATCAGTGGCAACCTGCCACATGAGAGACAGACACTCCGGGGATGATACCCCGGATGGTGAGTTAGTAACATACATTTACATAAATGCATACAGATAGAGAGGGAGAAGAAGAGAGAGGGAGAGAAGGAAGAGAGCAGGGAGGTGTCCCCCGGCAGTCTAAGCCTATAGCAGCATAACTAGGGGCTGATCCAGGGCAAACCTGAGCCAGCCCTAACTATAAGCTTTATCAAAAAGGAAAGTCTTTAGCCTACTCTTAAATATGGAGAGTGTGTCTGCCTCCCGAACACAAACTGGAAGCTGGTTCCACTGGAGAGGAGCTTGATAGCTGAAGGCTCTGGCTCCCATTGTACTCTTAGAGACTCTAGGAACCACAAGTAACCCTGCAGTCTGGGAGCGTAATGCTCTAGTTGGTTTATAAGGTACTATGAGATCTTTAAGATATGCTGGAGCCTGACCTTTAATTGATTTGTAAGTCAGGAGAAGGATTTTGAATTCTATTCTGTATTTTACCGGGAGCCAGTGCAGAGCAGCTAAGACAGGAGTAATATGATCCCGTTTCCTTGTTCTAGTCAATACACGTGCCGCTGCATTTTGGATCAACTGAAGAGTCTTAAGCGACTTTTGGGACAACCTGATAACAATGAGTTGCAGTAATCCAGCCTTGAAGTAACAAATGCATGGACTAGTTTTTCTGCATCATTTTGAGACAGGATGTGTCTTATTTTTGCAATGTTACGTAGATGAAAGAAGGCAGTCCTTGAGATTTGTTTTATGTGGGCGTTAAACGACAGATCTTGATCAAAGATGACGCCAAGATTCCTTACAGTGGTGCTGGAGGCCAAGTTAATGCCATCCAGAGCTTCTATGTGATTAGAAAATGCGTTTCGGAGGCGTTTAGGGCCAAGTATAATAACTTCAGTTTTGTCTGTGTTTAACATCAAAAAGTTGCTAGACATCCAAGTTTTTATGTCCTTAAGGCATGCTTGAAGTTTAGCCAATTGATTGGTTTCGTCTGGTTTAATTGATAGATATAATTGGGTATCATCCGCATAACAATGAAAGTTTATAGAGTGGTTCCTTATAATATTGCCCAAAGGAAGCATATATAAGGTGTCATTGTCATAGATTTGTGAATGACAGCACACGAACAGTGGTGTAGTTTATCCTGAGGTACTGTAGTGAGCATACAGTGAAGTCAAATTTGATAATGTAGCTCTAGCAAATTCTGACGGTCTTCCTCCCAATGCAGTGAGCAACGTGAGGTGAGCAGCGTGAGCAGCGTGAGCCTGGTGTCAGGTTGCCTGTTACACGGCAAACTATAGCAAGCCGCCTCACTGAGTTAATGCATTGGTTTGCTCTTTGTTTCACCTTTGACAGAACTGGTGTCTCAGTAAATGAGTATGCTGAGCAAATATTGATTGTTTTCACGACATTTTACTAAATGAGGATGAGAAGTAATGGCTATGCAATGCACCACTGCCTCCAGAACTTCAGCAACATTTTATCTGTCAATTTGCTTTTGTGGATGGGACATTATAAACTATTGATTATTTCTTTAAGTGTTTACTGTAGAGTGTGGTGAATCCGACTTGGAACGCTCATACGAGATATATGTAAATATGTAGATGTTCTTGCATACTGCCCTATGATTTCGTCCCACCTCTAAATCTTAATCACATTTAGCCATCAAATAGAAAAATAACAAAATAAAACACAGCGAATGTTATTCCTTTCCACCCTTTGGATACCTGGTAAAACACACCACATAAAATGACTACTTGGTGTAGTGAAAAATAGCATAGTTTTGTGCTTGAGACAAGGCTTATGGATTACAGCCCTGCAATCGTTTCTCATACGTTTAGCCTTAAAGAAAAAAGATCTTCATTCCCTGACGAGTCAGAGAAAACGTGTAGAATCCTCAGCAGGTCTCAGTCAGGCCCACAGCTTTCCAGCAGCGAGGCAGCAGCCTTGGGAGAAACTTGCTATCATTATAACATCAATCGCCACTCGCCACTCCTAAACTACTTTCTCATCACCACTCGTTTCAGCTGCAGTACATCAGCACTGACTGAGGTGGAATATGGGAGCAGGTAGTCATCCTTTAACACCGGCTCCAGCCTGTGCGTATATATTAATGAGGCGCCACTGGCTAGCTCCAAACTTTTCGGCTCGTCTCTGTCATTAAAACACCCCATGTGCACTTTTGACTCCAGATTCTGTCCTTTTTGCCCTTCAGGGAAACAAAAAGGGATTATCTAAGATTCATAGGGATCGGCCAACATCTAGCCCCAGCCTCTTTTTATCTTCCGATTCAGATAATTATTGTTCAGATGAGGGAGCTGGGACATATAGTGGTTGGATCATGTCTTTGAAGAAGAAGATGGACAGCACTCACCCACAGGTCTGCCTGAACGGGGAATGGAGAGCATATCACTGTTTCGGTCTGTTTACCAGAGGTCTATCTTACACGATTGGTCTTTTGCATTTTTCACCCATTCTGTTTAACCTAGTTAACATTCAAATAGTATCTTCACTCTAAAGAAATAGTTTGAGATGATTAGAAATATGCTTATTCGCTTGCTGTCTGGGAGTGAGATGAGACGATTGATATCAATCTCATGCTTGTGTGTTGTGTACAAAGCTGGAGTCAGGACGTGGTCAGCCTAACTAAGCATAAAGACTGGAATCAGCTCTGTCCAAAGTAAAACAATGAACTGCTAACGTCTCTAAATCTCACTGAATAGCATTGTGTGTCTTGTTTCATAGATTCGTACACAGACAGAAACAGAAACATGACATTAGTGATTTGAGGGAGTCACATGGTTTAGCTGGATGAAATAGTGTATTCATCTGCCCAGCATCTGTGCACTATCTCCAGTTAATGCGCAGGTTGCCAGATATGGTCAGGGGCACAGGTTCTTGTTTTGGTCTCTGCACAGACACGATGGTACCAAACCTTAAAACTTCTCTCATTTACAGCATGATAACTGGTATCCTTCACTTAAATGAATCAAGTTATATCTCATTCTATCTTCATCATTTTTGTATTTGCCTACTTCACTACATTTTAGAGAGATAGAAAATGGAAAAACAATAATGTTTTCAAATGTTTAGCACACTACCTTTATCTGACAACTATACTGCTTACTTTGCAAATCAAGATTTAGTACAACAAACATATAATCAGCTTATACAATCTGATGCATTCTCTAATGAAATTGCCAAATAAAAGCTTGAAAGTTCAAACTTGGTAATACTTAACTATTTTTATTGTGTTTTTTTATTATTATACTTTTCAATTTTTGGTATACTATAATAACATTTATTGTTCTTCAGTAGTATAAGAGGGAAAAACTACTATTACTTTTAGCAAATACTTTTTAAGAGTGCTGATAACTTTCTGATACTGTTACGGATATTGGATCCAAAATACTCCACAAAGTGTCTGACGTACAAACAAAATATCTTTCAATACAAAGTTTACCATTAACAATAACCATACACTTGACTAGATTTAACCAGACAAACTGGCACAAGACAAGGGGAGACAGGACTATTTATACATGAGGTAAGGGGACACAGGTGACAACAATCAGGGGCGAGGCAGACGATCACAGAAGCGGGAAATCACACAAAGGCAGGAAGTTAAGTGACCTGGAACGAGAGGGAAAGGAAAGTTTCAAAACAAAACAGGAAGTGCAAGACACCACTAGATAAGTGTGACTGTAACTTAACATAACGTGACCTGAGAGATATTAAACACTGAACATGAACTAAACTATAATATAAATACATGACATAACATTAAATAATCTGACGGGACATGACAGATACAGCGCCCATTCTGCATACACTCTGTATGGCAGATATGTACGATGTGCCCTTAAGCTCCTTTCACAATTATAACTTGGATTGACCACAGTGACCTTTGAGACGCTCCCCCAAAAACAAATATCAAATACTAAAAGTACATCATCTTCATTAAAATGTAGAGGATACAGTTGTAGCGTTGTAATGTAGCCCTTGACTATGTTTACATTGGCATTAATATGCCAGTGGCATACCTTGACTCAGAGAGAGGTCACTGTTGCGTGCCCACTTCCCAGAGCGACTGAATTAGCATGTGGAAATATGCCACTTGTTAACTTCTGTGACTTTGGGCTTCGCGTGGCTGTCAGAACCACGGAAGCAAGACTTTTGTTTGTTGTTCTGTGATGTAAATAAAGAAGGGGGGGGGGGGGAGATGTTCACACAGTCTAAAAAGATCAAATACAAACACATTAGAGAGTTTATAGTTACACTTTGTATGAAGAGCACATCGTTAGTGCATCTAAAGGGCATACACAGTGAATTACAATGTGTTTATGATGCTTCATGACTGCACTCATAATGCTTTCTGATGCACAATGTTGACCGTTATAAAAGGTTTGTAATATATTATGACTGCCTGACTCACCTGTACGCAACAATCAGCTGTAGCAAAGACTCATAGAACTCTGTAACATGCAGTATCATAAGTTATCATTCTGTGTGTTCAGTAAAGTTCATATTCATGCATATAAGATTATGCATGCTTCATCATAATGTTTTATTCTTGGTATTAAGTAATGTAATTCATTTTCATGCATAATAATTGAAACACTTATGATGCAGCATAGCATCATAAGTGTTTCAATTATTATGAAACACTTAGCATTTTGAATACATGAAAATACAATGGAGCATTATGATGAAGCATGGATTACTACAGATGCATCCATATGTTTACTTAACAAATACAATGATAATTTATGATACTGCATAACTAGTCAAGAGCAACATAACACACTTATAAATCACAGCTATAATATTGACTGGTATCAGAAAGCATTAGTGTAGATGAGTGTAGTCATGAAGCATTATGAATGCAGTATAGTGCACTATGGATGCAGCATGGTGTACTATGAATGCAGTATGGTGCACTATGAATGCAGTATAGTGCACTATGAATGCAGTATGGTGCACTATTAATGCAGTATAGGGCACTATGAATGCAGTATAGTGCACTATGAATGCAGTATAGTGCACCATGAATGCAGTATGGTGCACTATGAATGCAGTATGGTGCACTATGAATGCAGTATAGTGCACTATGAATGCAGTATAGTGCACTATGAATGCAGTATGGTGCACTATTAATGCAGTATAGGGCACTATGAATGCAGTATAGTGCACTATGGATGAAGTATGGTGCACTATTAATGCAGTATAGTGCACTATGAATGCAGTATAGTGCACTATGAATGCAGTATGGTGCACTATGAATGCAGTATAGTGCACTATGAATGCAGTATGGTGCACTATGAATGCAGTATGGTGCACTATGAATGCAGTATGGTGCACTATGAATGCAGTATAGTGCACTATGAATGCAGTATAGTGCACTATGAATGCAGTATGGTGCACTATTAATGCAGTATGGTGCACTATTAATGCAGTATAGGGCACTATGAATGCAGTATAGTGCACTATGAATGCAGTATGGTGCACTATTAATGCAGTATAGTGCACTATGAATGCAGTATAGTGCACTATGAATGCAGTATGGTGCACTATCAATGCAGTATGGTGCACTATGAATGCAGTATAGTGCACTATGAATGCAGTATGGTGCACTATTAATGCAGTATGGTGCACTATGAATGCAGTATAGTGCACTATGAATGCAGTATGGTGCACTATGAATGCAGTATAGTGCACTATGAATGCAGTATAGTGCACTATTAATGCAGTATAGGGCACTATGAATGCAGTATAGTGCACTATGAATGCAGTATGGTGCACTATGAATGCAGTATGGTGCACTATGAATGCAGTATAGTGCACTATGAATGCAGTATGGTGCACTATTAATGCAGTATATGACACTATGAATGCAGTATAGGGCACTATGAATGCAGTATAGTACACTATGAATGCAGTATGGTGCACTATTAATGCAGTATGGTGCACTATTAATGCAGTATAGGGCACTATGAATGCAGTATAGTGCACTATGAATGCAGTATGGTGCACTATGAATGCAGTATGGTGCACTATGAATGCAGTATAGGGCACTATGAATGCAGTATGGTGCACTATTAATGCAGTATAGGGCACTATGAATGCAGTATGGTGCACTATGAATGCAGTATAGTGCACTATGAATGCAGTATAATGCACTATGAATGCAGTATGGTGCACTATGAATACAGTATGGTGCACTATGAATGCAGTATAGTGCACTATGAATGTAGTCTTCATGGTGTTGTTGAATGTATTTGTGATCAGGTTTGTCTGTTTGGTTTCAAAAAGTTTGAGATGCTGTTTAAAAAACAAGAATTCAGACTCAACTGAAAGGCACACAATGTATATCCTTGGCTGACATAACAGTTTAAGATTATTCAGATTTGATAGATATTGTTTAAAGAACTGGAGATCCTGACTTTTCTTTTAGAGGTGATGATGAATGTCTTTTATACAAACCCAGAAGATTTAGCCACTCCTTTTTTTCTAAATATATTCACAACTGTCTAGTCACATATGCTGGAGCATCGCTGGAACACACAGCTTTACATGTAGACTGTATATGAATGCAGCTGATAGCAACAGATTGCTGAGTGAAGAAATGAACACTGAGTGGGAGAGAGACAGAAACCTATTTGGTCTTCTGAGAATCACAATTCAACTCTAAAGAAGAAAGAGACAAGGGAAAACTAAAACAAGTGGAAAGTTTAAAAAGCAATCAAACACACATGAAGGATTAAAGAGAGAGATTAAGCAGATACAGGTAAATAGGGACAAAGAAATTAACATATATAATTAGTAAAAATTAAATTGAAAACCTAAATGAACTACATAGAAGTAGAAAAAAAGGAGGCAGGAGAATTTGAATATGTTTGAGAGAATATGGGGATTGAAACCACGCATTTATGAAATCTGTCTGCGTTCCTAGGGTCTGCAGCTAGGTCGCTCATTCCCCATGAAAAGCACAGCAGCATGTTTTATTACTTCCTTATAGTAAATCCATATGGATTCACACCTTTCAATCCATTACAGCTCACTGTTACCAAACATATCCAGTGTGAAATAGTGTGAAGCCCATAATCTTCCATGTTTCTTGCATAAATCCCCCCATTTTGCCACTAAGCATTTCAAAGAGACACAAGTGATAAGTTTATTAAAGGCTGTTATGGGAGTCCGTTTCAGACACCAATGCAACAAGGTCAAATATTCTACTGGGGGCTGTTATTACAAAATGAGTAAATGCTTTATGAAATGTGTTTCTTAAACATCAAATCACTTTGATTAAGCCAGTATGGATATGCAAACCTAAACTAAAATAGAGTTACCCAGCTGGCAGCAGGGCTAACATTCATTGATGAACCCTTAAACTGAAAATAATACCGGTTAGTTACTGAGTAGACATCTTTAACACATTTTCACACTAACTAAACTAAAAAGTCATCTTTTGCCTGTTTTACGGGCCACTACCTGAAATGTAGTCAGCCGGAGTTCTCCTAGTTTAAGCTAGTAAGCAAGCCATGCTAATATTTGAATACAAAAACACTGATTAATCCATTCCATACACTTTTGCTCTCATGTTTAGAATTTTGGAAAAGCAAAAGCAAAAACTTCTGGACTGTTGAGTAATACTCAGTTCACACAATCCTTTAGTATGTTGAGAAATCCAAAGATAGACAGACCAGCAGAGCCTTCTGCAGTTGCAGTTACATTACATTACAGGTAATTTAGCAGACGCTCTTATCCAGAGCGACTTACATTGAACTATGTACAGGGACAGTCTCCCTGGAGCAACTCTGGGTTAAGTACCTTGCTCAGGGGTACAATGGTGGCAGCTCCCGACCTTCTAGTGTTTTGTTTAGAAGGCATACCACTAGACCACTAGGCCATCACCACCCTTTTACTAAGTTACTAAGCTATGATTGGACAATTGCTGTTTGTCAAACAGGTAATAAGTGTCAGTCGTGGGGGGCGACTAGCTGAGGGCCCCAGAATGACATCTGGCCTCGTTTCAGCCTTTCAGCCTTTTTTAAAAGCTTGCAAGAGCAGTAGCTTCCAGAACTTGTGTTAGTTAGTAGGTCTGTTTGACTGAAGTCAGACATACATAGTTTTGTCTTATTCCAAGGAAGGACCTGAGGGGAGCAGACTTTTGTGGAATCAAAAGATAGAAGCAATAAAAAAGTGACAGTGTGATTTGTGACTAAGAGGATGTAGATGCAAGACACAGGATGAGATACAGATACCGATCAGTTTATGATCCAAAACATGCTCAGAAAAGGCAGACAAAGCTTGACCAGAGTCAGGATGAACAAGACAGGGCACTACACAAGAATCTACAATAATTGGAAAGGCCGAACTTCATACAATTCTATCAGATAATTAAATCTCCAAACTATTTTGCTTCCCATCTTCTTACATGTCGGAATCAACATGTGAAATTGAAACTGCCACTCCTCCCCCAGGACAAGACGCAGACACTTTATTTCCAGACGTATCACAACATCAGAGGATTATAAAGAACAAGAGATGCACTAATTCCTCATCTCAAGCGCTTTGCCTTCATATAACAAAAGAAGTGTGATAAATGCACTTTATAGGTTGGAGCTGTTGTAAAGTTATATTTGCCGTTAAATTGAAATCCTGTTCCCTTGACATACTAGATAAGGTATCTGAAATCATAATAAGTCATTTTAACAGCTCATCAACTTTACAGTAGCAGTTGGCGTCCACGCTGCTTGACATTTCCGTGGCTTGAGGGATAATGTTCGGCCTGTCAAAGCTGCTGAAACGTGGATGACATCCTGTGACACATCGGCTCCTAAGCATCTCTCTCCACGCAGGTTTATGAAGATGAGGGGGGAGAAAAAGCATTGCTTTTTTAAAATGCTCCCTCTTTCCCCTTGGTGGTTTTGCACAATAATTGTTTTTTGCACACCCTTGGGCTAGTCATCAGTGTAGCTGCCACATCACCACATGACATTCATGATAATCCCATTAGTCTCTCCGCTGCAGTGTGTCACAGTCCAAACCTTGTATGCAGAATGTGATACAATGGGTACAGTGGTTTTAAATGTGTTGATTACCTCTTCGGTTTCTTGTCAGAGCTTGGTGAACTTTCTAGATGTACAGCTTTTTTTTCTGATGACTTCAGGCAACAGTGAAGCGAGTTTGGGAGCTTGAATCCAAGTCCTGCACAGGCATGCTGATCAGAGTGCTGCTCCTGCTCCTCCCTCTGTGGTGAAGACATGTTTTTAAATGATATGTATGCTGGTCACATCCATCCAACATGGCTTCCACTGGCCGAACAGAGCTGCCCGCTGTGCCTCATATATACGGTAAAAAAGGTTTCCTTGCTGTACAGTTGATGGCAGAGAAATTGTGTTGCCTTCACAAATATGCAACTAAGTGAGGTACAAGTGGATGCTCCGATGTGGTGCATTAATACTGCAGCACGTGTCAGAACTGACCACCGCTGGAGAGAACATTTGACTTTGTAAAACACAACTCAGATGCATTTTCTGTAGATTTCTGTCGACAACATTGTCTTTACATCAAATGCATCTTGGTGTTATTAAAACACATGACAAAATTACATATTATCTTTAATAGTAAGGCCTCATAAGGCCAATTGAGAAAACACAAAATACAATATGTCCAGTTTGCTAAGCATCACTCATATTTTAAGTCGATTATTATGATATTACTTGACAAGTTGTTTCAGCACAAATACACTCACATGATGTGTTTAATAAAAGATAGCTTTGTAACAGGTCAATGTTTTATTAAAGTCCTTCAGACAGCTTGTGTAACAACACACCTGATTGATATAAAATGTACTGGCCTGCTGAGCAATACACTGACCATAAAGGAAATAAGCCATGTTCAATTTTAGAATATTATCCTGTATAATGCTTCAATTCTATGTGTTAGATCATATCAATAGTGTTTTTCTTCTTCACGGAAACCTCTCATTTCATTAAATCCTGGTGTCTTGAACACTTTCGGCAGAACTCCCCTTAAACCTGTTGTTCTCTCCTCTTCCCGTCCTTATTGTTCTCATTGTTTCTCGTCTTTCAGATCCTGATAAATATCTCTTTCAGCATTCTTTCCTTTCACGACCTGTCACTGGCACTCAAGCATGAAAGTGCTGTGAAAGTGGGCACGACACCGTTTTGTGTCCCACCCACAGAATGTATACACATATGTGAGTTTTCATCCTCTCTCTTGTCTTTCATCGCAACTCATAATCAATTGTTTAGAACAGCACACATCCCGTTCCTTCATCTGTCACATATAATTATTCATCTTGTTAATGTCTCGCAATACTAAGCAGTTCAGACATCCCATCAGATTCCTGTCAACTCTATATTTACAGGCAGTTTGTCATCGCAAGAATCAGAGCACATGCTCGGCTATATATGCTGTAGCTTTCCTACTTTCCCTTTGGATTTCATTCGAGTTCATGTTTTCCTGGCAAATACCAAATATGTAGTCAACTGCTGAGGTAGTGCTTCAATGTAAACAGGGGTCCTTATTTGCAAGCCATGGATTCTAAGAGGGGTAGGCACCAACATCTCCATAAAGAGCAGTGGTGGAACCCTGGTGGCTCAGTTTCTGGACTGTAATTGTTACGTCTCCACAACAAATTGTCGGTCATTTACAGCTCTATTTCCCAATTTCCTTTATATCTCTATGCACTTTTAAACGTCTAATAATGCCCAAATGTTCTTAAAATTATCTTTAAAAGAGCTCAACTCCAGAAGTTATGGAGATATGATGCTTCCCTAGGAAGAAAGTAGAATGATTATTAGATGAAAAAAGGAAGGTGTTGGTACTTGGTCAGTAGGTGTGTCCATCCAACACTTTGTTCATGTGCTACAATCTCAACATCCACAGGCCAGATTGCTCTGAAATGTGATAAAGGTGTTAATGGTCCCAAGAGCACAATTCTTGACGATGTTGGTGACCCCCGATGACCTTCTCTACAGCATCATTATCAGGCTAAAATTTCAGTGTCTAATCAGTAGATCAAAATGACATTACTGAGCACATTCATGTTTCCAGAGAATGAGCCCAGAAGCTCGGTAGGATACACCCCTTCACTTCAATGAGCCATGGCATTTCCAACATCCGGCTGTACAGCGACGATGCAGTCAGAAGGTTTGAGAGTCTTTTTATCTCATAGTTGGTCCGGTGACAAATGTGATCACTGTTCACTCTGACAGGATCTGCAGTTGGACTCTAAAGCTGCAGTTTACCACCTAAAACAGGGACACATACACGTGTGCTCTACTCTCACAGCTCTGACACGAATGATTGGTTTACTCGGAAGTGTTCCACTTCAAGTTATATCGTTTTATATCGTGCTTAATATTTGTTATACTTTTAAGTATGTTATAGTAACCAAGAAATTAATTATATGACAATATATGACTGGGAAACAGAAAGTGAATCCAAGATTAAATGTAACTCTATTGATATGTATTGCATCTATTTTAGAAATAACAACAAGCATTCCATGATTACACATTAATGAATAACTAATAACACTAATAACAACATTTATTTTATTGCAGACTGCTGGAACAAATCATAATTTTACTCACAGTTGGATCATTTTGCAGATGTGTTTGGAATTAATAAGGGCACCCCCCCCCCCCCTTTTTGTTAATAGTGATAGGATCTGGTAGAGTATTTAAAGCCCTCACAACGTGTCTGAGAATAAGCAGCGGCTCCTCCCAAAGCACTTCCTTTGTTTGCAGGTCCACCTCTGGAAGCTGCCTGAAGGACTCGAGCTGTTAATGGGACATTTGCTAAAAGCCTGCTGCATTGCATGTAGGGAGCTTAATACTCGCAGGACTTCCCTCCTCTGTTCTCCCAGCAGGTAGAAATGGACACACTAACAGCCACAGCTCTGTCCTCCTGTGGATTATCCAGCTCTTATTTGTACTCCATGCGAGGAGGTTTCTACATGTACTTGCTTGTGTGTGTTTTAAAGAACCGTACTCAGCAGTGCATTGTACAACATGTCATCATGAGCAGACTGCTGTGCCCTGTGTATGTCCTGTATGTGAGTAAGAACCTAAATACATGACATCAGCTTTCCTAAGGTGTGAAACTGAAGGAAGTCTGACTTTGCATTTTACTCCAGTCTAGACCTTCACAGTGGATGATACATTTATGTCTCTGCAGTGAATTTCCTTCCTTACTCACTATGCTATGACTCAAATCCATCTGTGGCTGACTGTACAGAATGTAACAGAAAAGGCAGGGTGTGTTTTTTATGTGGCTGTAGTAAGTTACTCACTGGCTGTGTCACTGTGATGCTGGTACAGTAGATCCTGAACAGAGATCAGGCACACCTTCTGGATAGACAACAAACAAGCATTTACATGTTTGCAGAGGTATTAAGACATGACATGTGTTTCACTGCCACAAGGTGGCTACAGCAGGGCACTGTAATTAACATAAGTCTATTATGGAAACATTGTATCTCCAATTTTCATGATTTCATCCACATACCTGTAATTACGCAGAGGCAAACATTTACAGGGTTTCCCCTGCATAAATGCTCCCCACGCCTGTGTGACATTGTGAGCAAAGTCCCCACATGTTCCACACAGTAATCAAGCTACATGTTAGCATCGCGGCTACACAGCAGCTCTGTTACTCATATCTCCACAACTGTTCCCTAATAAGCAGATGCATGCATACAAATGAACACAAGTGTAACTAAATCATTACAATGACTTTACATTTGTTGAGAGCAACTTAACATCCCATACATATCAAGAATTACCAATATAACATTAATAAAATGCCTCCCCAGGAGAAGGTGCTGGTGAAAAGAGGAAGTAAAACTCACTGGAGCTCAACAGATACAGTTTTACAAAATACAACCATGGTGATACTTCCTGTTACAACCCAGACCATCTCCCGTTTGTAGAAAAGTGACCAATCTTTACATGAAACTACATTATATATAAATATATTCTTAGTATATTAACAACATTCATGGAACATAACGGAAATATGAAGTGTAGCACTGGAAATAGCATCCGATACTGCCCAAAATAAAAGAGACAAAATATGTCACAATATAGCAACAATATGCCACTGCTACATATTTAAACAGTAGATTTTATTAAATTGTATATATATTTTAATTCTAATTTAATTATATTAAAACATGTTGCCATGCCAATATGATGCATCATTAAATGGACTGCATTTATACAGGACTGTCTCAGAAAATTAGAATATTGTGATAAAGTTCTTTATTTTCTGTAATGCAATTAAAAAAACAAAAATGTCATGCATTCTGGATTCATTACAAATCAACTGAAATATTGCAAGCCTTTTATTATTTTAATATTGCTGATTATGGCTTACAGCTTAAGAAAACTCAAAAATCCTATCTCAAAAAATTTGAATAGTTCCTCAGACCAAGTAAAAAAAAAGATTTATAACAGCAAAACAAAATCAAACATTTGAAAATGTCCATTAATGCACTCAGTACTTGGTTGGGAATCCTTTTGCACGGATTACTGCATCAATGCGGCGTGGCATGGAGGCAATCAGCCTGTGGCATTGCTGAGGTGTTATGGATGCCCAGGATGCTTCAACCTTTAGCTCATTAGCATTGTTGGGTCTGGTGTCTTTCAGCTTCTTCTTCACAATACCCCACATATTCTCTATGGGGTTCAGGTCAGGGGAATTGGCAGGCCAATCGAGGACAGTAATGCCATGGTCAGTACACCAGTTACTGGTGGTTTTGGCACTGTGGGCAGGTGCCAGATCATGCTGGAAAATGAATTCCTCATCTCCATAGAGCTTTTCAGCAGACGGAAGCATGTAGTGCTCTAAAATCTCTTGGTACACAGCTGCATTTACTCTGGGCTTGATGAAACACAGTGGACCAACACCAGCAGCTGACATGGCTCCCCAAACCATCGCTGACTGTGGGAACTTCACACTGGATTTCAAGCAACTTGGATTTTGCTCCTCTCCAGCCTTTCTCCAGACTCTGGCGCCTTGACTTCCAAATGAAATACAAAACTTGCTTTCGTCTGAAAAGAGGACTTTGGACCACTCTGCAACTGTCCAGTGCTTCTTTTCCATAGCCCAAGTCAGACGCTTCTTCCGTTGTCTTGAGTTCAGAAGTGGCTTGACCATGGGAATACGGCTATTGTAGCCCATTTCCCGGACACGTCTGTGAACAGTGGCTTTTGATACCTGGACTCCAGCTTCAGTCCACTGTCTTTGAAGCTCCCCCAAATTCTGGAAGCGACTCTTCTTCACAATGCTGTTAAGGCTGCGGTCATCTCTCTTGGTTGTACAGCGTTTCCTGCCACATTTCCCCCTTCCAACAGACTTTTTGTGGATGTGCTTTGAAACTGCACTCTGTGAACAGCTTGCTCTTTGAGACATTTCTTTTTGTGTCTTACCCTCCTGATGGAGGGTGTCAATGATGGTCCTCTGGACAGCAGTCAGATCAGCAGTCTTCCCCATACTTGTGATTTAGTTTACTGAACCAAGCTGAGTGTTTTTCAAGGCTCAGGAAACCCTTGCAGGTGTTTCGAGTTAATTAGACGATTCAAGTGATTCGTTGAACACCCTACTAGTATGCTTTTTCATGATATTCTAATATTTAGAGATAGGATATTTGAGTTTTCTTAAGCTGTATGCCATAATCAGCAATATTAAAATAATAAAAGGCTTGCAATATTTCAGTTGATTTGTAATGAATCCAGAATGTATGACATTTTTGTTTTTTTAATTGCATTACAGAAAATAAAGAACTTTATCACAATATTCTAATTTTCTGAGACAGTCCTGTATATAGTGCTTTGCCAATCCTTTCGAACACTCAAAGTGCTTTACAACACATTCACCCATTTACACACGTTCATGAAAGGCGCACATCAGCTTGTCACTCACACACTGTCGACCAGGCTATTGGGAGCAATCTGGGGTTCTGTATCTTGCACAAGTACACTATGGTCCAATATAGAGAAGGGTCCTACATTTTAAAGTAAACATCATTGTATGAGTCTGATCAGATTTGCCAAATAATCCATTGACCTGGCATGACCCTGTTGCAGCCGGTAGACAAGGTTCCTTATGTGTAATCCAACAAACATACACATTTTCATTCAAAGTTGAAATGTGTATTAGTTGAAAACACTTTCATCTGTGGATAATGTCAATAAAAAGTGTATCATCCGACTGAAATAGGGATTTTTATCTTATTTTATAAAAACACATGCGTTATTATGCAGATAACAGGTTTCCATCTGACTGCTGCATTGGTAACATACAACTGAGACACATGATTAGTGTCAAACTAATGAATTAAATGACCCTCTATTATTTCAAATGCTATAAGTGGCTTTTAAATTAATTATAAAAGATTACTTTAAACTATAACCTTATTACTGAATATGATGACTGTATGTCTGGTGCTGATTTAGCATTTTACCAATTGTGTCGCTATTATCTCACTGATTTGAATTACCCCAAATTAAAGGAATAGGCAGCACATCCATTTAAATTGAAATGTTACAGCTCAATATTTCCTTTAAATTGATAAGAAGAATAGCAATAATCTCTCTGATTCGGCAATGATTATTTCATTATACACACTGCTGTCAATAATGTTGGAATCAGCAGAATAAGCCCTATGGTGTTTGTTAGCCCACACTCTTCATTAAATTAATCCACAAGTGCACAGAGAAAATCATTGTGTTTTCATGTTCCATAATTCTAAATTCTGTGCAGAAAGAAAAGACAACAGCACTAATCAGGTTGAAATACACATGATCAAATAAGTGGAAGGGTGTGTGGAGAAGACATTACAATAATGAGCGTGACACGAGGGAGTTACAGTAAATCAGCCAGGGGCTTGCATTATCCTAATTTATGCACTTCAGAGGCCTCAGTGATGTCTGCTGGATCAGCCACTCCGGTATGAACTCCCATTGGTCACATGGCACTTATCTCAAAGAGGATTATCATTAACCTCTGCATACTGGACACATTCCCCACCCGGCTCCCTCGTTGTCACCACCTAATTATCCCCAAGTTTAATTGGCTAAATAAATCACTGCTTTGTCATAACAACTTTGGTGTGGGAAGCATGTCTCAAGCTAAATAAGCAAATAGGGATATTGACTCCTGAGGTCATCTGGACATAATGGAGAAACAGCGGGGTTAGCTGAGTTAGGATACTGTAGTTTTGTCTATAGTTCCATCTAGCAATGATTCCTAAGTCCCAAGCCACTGTTCAGCTTGTAATAGGTCAACTCAGGGCATGCTGAGGTAGTGGAGAGTTCACTTCACTCAGATACAGTGCTCGTATGTTGTTAAAGAATACACAAAACAGTAGATGCAGTAGCAATGGCAACAACTACTCCGCATAGATGCAAAACCAGAAAATTACACAATTTGACCATTTGACAAAATATTATTTTCCATTTCCCTCATAGTTCAACACAGGTGATAACTGGCCACTACTTGATCTCCTCAAACTGCTTTCATGTTTGGTAATCCTCTCAGAAAATGTTTTAGTAACTGGAAAGCATGTTCTTTACAAGCTACAATCCCTACAATTAAATCTGCAACCATGTTTTAGCAGTGGTTTGATTTAGAACAAGTCCCGCAACTGGTGGACGTCCATGTTGAACAAAATCCACATCTTTCATCGTGACCACCACAGTGAAATTAAATACTACCTTCTGTCAACAATGAGCATATGACAACAACAGTACCTGGCAATTAGCCAATCAAATTGCAGCGGGGTAACAGGCAATCAGCCAATCACTTGGCATCACATTTGTGCCAACCGCTTCTATTGGCAAAGGCTGCGGGCTTGAATATTGTTATTTTCCTCCCTTCAGGGCAAGTGACGTTGTAAACTGGGGTTATCCCCGTGTAGCGACCTCTCAAATCAAGTGCATCAAAACACCGTTTTAAAACTATTCTATCAGCCACCGACCTTAAATTGTATAATAATGTTAAACAACAGCTATAACCAAGGATTAGGTCATGTTGTGCTTTAATCCAGAGTAATATTAATTACTCAGTATCACTATCACAGTTCTGTGAAGCTATACTTAGACACTTAAACTATATGCTCATTATTATTCTGCTAACATGCTTAAGCATAATGCTCTGATAGTTACCATATTCATCCTTTACGTTGGCATGTTGTCATTGCTTTTGATAGTTAGCAGTAAACCAAAGTACAGCTGAGCATTGTTGCATTAGTCTTGCAGGTATTTTGTAATAGAACACATTTGATCTTAAAGTAAAAATGCTGCTGGTGATGCTAGATGAAAAGTCATGAGATCACTAACGTCAGTAGGGTTAATCTTCTGGAAACCATGAATGTCTGAAACAGATTGTAAGGCAATCCATTCGATAGTTGAGACATTTCAGCTTGGATCATTGACTGACCCACATTGCTAATCTTATAGCCAATTGGTGAGCATGACTCAAAACAGAGCAGCGCAGATGGATGGAGGTGCATGTGTTAGACGCAACCTGCGGTGCATCTCTGAAATACCTTTCTAAATCTGTCACAGATGAAACCTGTGTTTAATAAAGGCAGTGTGTTGTCAGCTCAGAACCAGAGAGAGGTTTTCACACTATAACAGCTTATCCAGGGGGATTTTCTTGCTTCTATTCATCTGCTTAAGATTTCCTTCAGGATGGGATTTTTTTCATTGTGAGTCAGAAAGTCCAATGCTTAGGCGAACAGCATGAGTTTTCTTGTTCTGTGTGGGAGTATATGTTAGGGAGTAAATTGCTTTGACACATACTTTACCAACTATTTCTTTGTGATAGAAACCAATGAATAAAAATCAGAAGCTATTTGCTGTCCAGACGTGAACAGTGAGGGACAGAAGAGGCTCTTTTAATCCATGTAATAGGTTATTGATGTTGAACCCAGGGGGAATATATTTGCAATAAGAGGATGACACTTTTCTTCTTACATTACAGTTCAAGCAATAGAACAATCCAATTGGATCTTCACCTTTGTTTTCTCAATGGTAGACTTCATTTAGGATTCTGACACAAGTGCAGGGAAGCCATTTTTTGGAGAGGACAAAAAAATGTCCGCATTATCTTTTGTAATGGTAATTTTTGATCTTGTCTCATACTGTCTTATTATTCATATGCTCATCTTATGTTTGTCCTACTTACAGCGATTGGGACCAGAGTACACTCTGGTCATGTCCCCTTGACATTCTTGTATCTCTTGTATCAGCTGGATGTGCGTAGTTGCACAGCTGATTGTCTGTAAACATAGCCACCCACTTGGTGACTATATAGTCTAATTGTATTCTCTGTTCTTTGGACTTCAGGACAGACTGTTGAACTTCATTGTGGACTGTCACGACAGACTGTTTGACACTCTGTTTTGTTGTTCCATTCCTGCAGGAATAAAGAGCTCACTTCTTTAACCAAGTGTCTTTATTTCAGTATAATAGATGTATTTCTCACCACCCTTTAGTTTAGTTTGTATCGGCTGAATTCCACGACAGTTTGAACCCATTAAACAGTAGAAATACAACCTACCACCACTACTGCCTCTACCCCTTGCTAAGTGTTGGAATAAGTGTTGAGAGTATTTTACAATAAACTGCGAGGGGCCGAACAAGCCGTAATTCATCCTGGGCCTCTCACATTCAGTCTGCTTCCACTCACACGAGTGCAGTGCCGGCTCAGAACTTGTCTGTTCAGAACGGGCCGAACGCACTTAAACAAACATGTTCTTTGAAACCCTTTCTCCTAAAGATTATGTTTACTATAATGCTGCCCAGATTACTTTTAATCTTACTTACTTATTTACTTTTTTTATGTAGGAATTGGCCAGATTGCAACTGTTTCATTTTGATTGTATCATCAATACGACAGATGATTTAAAAATGAGTATTTTGATCATTTTGGGATATATTCTGAGGGATTACTATCTGTTTCTTGTGATTTTCCAGGCACTGATAATGAATTTTATATTGATTATATATTGAGTCCTATCAGGAATTGTAGATACAATGACATTAGCATGAGACCGTCTGGTGTCGATACATACCTTGTTCTTCGTCATGTTGGCCTGATGAAGACCCAGTAGAGTCTAAACGTTTCCTTTTTCCATCATGTTTATGCTATGCAATAGTACGCTATAATGTAGTTATGAGCAGATATATGTTTTAGTTTTAAATTGTTTATTAATGTATATGTAAATCCTCATATAACTCAACCATAGCTGGTCTGGTAATACATAATCATAAATAAATAAATAGTTGTATTCATATGTAGTGATATATAAGTTTTAAACCTGCTTAAACAATGAAATGTCCTTTTATTTGCTTACAACTACATTATAATGTGTTATAAAGCATTAATTTAGTTTGTATATTCATCTTGTATATTTCCTGTAAATTGTTCCTACCTTGTGTAATTTTTTTTGTAAATGGAATGTAGTTTGTCCTTACATACTTCAGATCCCCATTTTCCCATAAACAATACTGAGGACATTCCCTCGGTGTATGCTCATTGGTAGCTACAGCTCTATATATGAGAATGAAACTAAATGAGTGTGAGCTTTAAATAAAAGATATACCTACATAAAATAGTTGAGAATAAAAATGAAGGTAAACACAGGATCTATACAGCACGTTCAGAGGTGTTTTGACTGCATATCAAATATGTCTTTCAGCTAAAAATAAAACGTGGCATGTTATTCTAAATATAATATGTATATAATATAAGTAAAACCCTCTTTTGTAAGGATTCTAAATAGACAAGGCTACTTTGGCATGTGCTGCCCATACAGCTAAAAGAGAGAGTGTCCATATAAAAATAAACTACCTGGAATGCCATTAACTGGCTATTTTCTGTAAGTTGAATTGCATTTATGATTATATTAATTTCCATAGTCAAAATGCTATGTCAAAGTTTGTTTTAATTATACAAAACAGGTGTTACAGAGCAAGAGACAGATAACACAACCATCAACCGCATTTGCTAAACAATGAATATAATGCGACAGATTTGTCCGTCATTTAAAAGACTTTGCATAATTATGCTTCTGTTGAATAATTCTCCATAATTACTCACACACTAATGCTCCCCAAGAATAGAGCAGTGTGCAATAAACCAGCAGTGAGAAAGTATATTTGCTGTAATTGCCGTCCAGTCTTTTTAACCTCCAATTTGGGAGGCCAAATGTATTCAAATCTGCATTGTATTTTCAAATTCTCATTTGGACATCACATTGTTGGAAAAAATGCAGGAAATGATATCAAATCAGGCTAATGAAAAATAACCCTTTCACACCGAGGCGAGGGGAAAAAGGTGGCAGTTTATTCAGCATGAGCTCACATAGGGGTAGCCAACATGCCAGGTTTCTGTTTTCTTTTTATTCTTGCAGTAATTGAAGGTTTAGTGAATTCAAATGCCATATGACCTGAGAGCCATTCATTACAAACTTTAAAAGTTTAAAAGCGAGTGTTTTACCCCTTAAAGCAACAGCAAAACTTGTGGTTAAACTATCATTTTTCTTGTCAAGGTAAAAGATGAATTTGGGTCCATTTGGCCTGGAGAACCTGCTTAAGCCATGGTCAAGCTCCAGTCAGTTCTAGGCAGTCCCACAGGGCCCACAAGGTCTGGCTGAGGTATTTTGAGCGCCAGCATTGTCAATTTATGATTCCTGTCTGGGAAAGCAGACATCCCTGTTTTTTCCCTCCTTTCTCTCTTTGAACAGGTGCCAACACCTGAAGGTAAACAACATACAGGAGGGCAGCGGGGTCAGAGTAGCGTCTGGACTCAGCCTCTCCCCACTGACCGAGCCTGTCAGAGCCTGGATCTGGCCTGTCTGAAGCGCTGAGAGGATCTGAGCCACCGCGGCACCTGGACTTGACACCACGTCAAGCGCCGGGGCAGGGATTGTCATGGAGAAGGGGGGTGCCCCCTGAATCTTTAGCTTAGTTTTAGCATGCAGACCCCATGCAGCATTGCTCATTCGTTGTGGAGGTCCCTTCAGTCAAAGGCCAACAGCAGCTTTGCAGGGCTAAACGGCCCACCAAATGAACCCATAATCCTTTGCTCAAAATGTATGAGATGGGTGAGTGAAGAGGACAGGGGGCCTGTGCTGGATCATAGGGTGGTGCCTGGGCGTATCAAGGTTGGGGACAACCGGAACCCCGTATCAGCGATCTCATCTGTAGCCCTGCAGGTGCCCTCCCACACTGCACACTGCTGTGGAGGCATGCAGAGCTGAAATAAAGATGGCTGTGTTCCTGCTGCAGAGCGAGAAACAAAATACACTGTCAAAATAGTCAGTATCAATGTCAGAGTTATGGCAATCCATAAAACATACGAAGAGTGCATTGAGTTGCCGCACAGCAACCTCCTGTGAATAGGCCGGGACAGCGTCAGCGGAATAGAAATCATTCACTCCACCATCCACCTCACCTGCAAATCTTTTCTCTCCTCATAATTCTTACCACGAGTCACATACACAGTGTGATCTGCTTGAAGATGTTATTTATTACATCATGCACTTTACTCACTGCTCTCTAATATTGTATACTTTCAAATGTATTTTTTACTTTAACAATTTTGTCAAAATATCGTATTTCATCTGTAGAGTTAGTTTGTTTCTCTTGAGAGGATCTACAATATCTTTCATAAAATTAATCCAGCTTCCCTGACAGCAGCATTAGATTATGATAAGGATTGGAACAGTCCTATAAACAGCTGAAGGAACCTCAGGGACCATGTAATGCAGGGGCGTGTCCAGGGAGTGGCCTGGGGGGTCTGATTTCTGAATGGCCATCCCATTATCCTAAACTCTGATTGGCTATCAGCCCAGTCAGACCTTATTTCAGACCAACTGTTTGATAGTGCAGGAACTGTAGGATACGGTAATGTCAGTCATTTAAGTATATATGAGTAGTGGACACAGAAATGGTATGTTACATTTATGTTTCCTTGAGAACCATCATGATCGTCAACATTTTTAACTTTATGATCCAATACCTGACATTCCCATCAGCCTCAGTTGTACATTGTGTTAATGCTTATTAGTAAATGTTAGCATCCTAACAAGCTAAAGTTAGATTGTGAACACATGAATGTATTGGTGGTGGTGATGGTGATGGTGATGGTGAGTGGCCTAGTGGTACGCCTTCCAAACAAAACACTAGAAGGTCGGGAGTTCAATACCAGGCTGCCACTATTGTACCCCTAAGCAAGGTACTTAACCCTGAGTTGCTCCAGGGAGACTGTCCCTGTAGTTCAATGTAAGTTGCTCTGGATAAGAACGTCTGCTAAATGACCTGTAATGTAATGTATTGTAGAATAGGAAACGGCGCCGCCGCTCAGCCTTGCTTCCATTTATTCCAAAATATCCTGCGATTAACACGACAATTACAAGTCTTTGTATTGTATAGTTTTAAGACTTGGGGGTTTACTCATCTATGTTAAAATGAATTGTGCTGTTACAATCAGATAAGCTTCAAGTTATTTGTTATTTAGGTTTAAGTCACATTTGTTGTACTTCAGCCATGCTGTGTGCCATTGTAATGTTATTAGTGTATGTTCTGTTGCTCCATACCAATTGATGATGGTGGTAAGCCTTAAACTTACAGAAATGAAGACGACGTGGTTGTTTGTGACGTGCAGACACTACAGGTCTGTCTGATCAGTCACAGTCGACGCTCTTAAGTTATCAGGAACTTTCACTTTGAGTATTGCCTCCTGAGCAGTGCTACAGCACAACCTGTGACAATGTTACATCAGGTTTTGAATTCCTGCAGTGGAAAAGGGCTTAAAATCAAGCAGTTATACAGTTAGGTAGTAATCAGGCCTGTAATCACAATCCCTGTGTGTTCCCGAAGCAGAATTGTGTCACTATTTGGCTTCATCCTCCAACAAAACAAGATTCAGGTGCATCCATCCAGCCTCCACAACAAACTGCCTACCTGCTGTAATCTGTATCATCACTGGTAAGATAGGAGCAGCATACCAACATACAGGGAATTTAAAGCTTCACAAATATCTAACTACAGGTACATTTCAAGATGATCATACAAAAAAAATAATATACATAAATAGGATCTGCTCAGTACAGTTTATGAAAAATGAAGTTGCTTGCTTGGAACCTTGATTGGTGAGTATTATTCTTGGACCCAAACTAAAACGGACCTGTGGGAAATCTACTCTAACCTGACATGAATAAAAACATTATTTATTTTCTTTAATTTGAAAGGGACTTATCTGAAAGGGACTGTGGACACTCATATCTGATCCAAATAGACCGAAGGAAAATTACAACTGATCCAACAGACACATTACTCCTGCATTCCACAGTTGAGCCTTAGTAGAAGACATAGTATTAGACATATTGACACACATCCTATTGATACCGTAATTGACTCAGGTCCTGGATCAAGTAATGGAAGACTTGTCATCAAGTGGACCCCTGAAGACCTAAACAGTGTGGTCCTAAGCAGAATAAATTCATACATTAAACTATTTAATTTTGTGGATTTAATATAAAACCTTTACTTAGTGAGAGACTTTTGAGGAGACAAACAAGTCCAGACTTATACAAAGTATAAATTATAGTGTATGTGCTCATACTGACCTGAAGCCAACTGGAGACTCCTGGCTGAGAGTAACATCTCATAACTCTCTGTTATGAGATGGGACATATTTATTTATCATAATTTATTTTATTGTGGTAAACAGCTCTCGACTTGCTCCTCCATGTCCCGCTCAGTCTAGAATGAAATGCAAAACAAAAAGGCACACACAGTTTCTCTTCAGGTTAATGACTATGCAACCCCAACCCACACACACACACACACACACACACACACACACACACACACACACACACACACACACACACACACACACACAAATAAAACGCACAAACACAGCAATGCAGTGTGTCAGCAGCTTGTGTCTCCTGGGGTCAGTAGTGTTGCAACGGGTGGAGGATGGATTAACATCCACTTACTCTGAGGCCTGTATATCAAATTTAATTATGCTTCACACAAATACAACCCTTGACAACAGTGCTGAAACTAAATATTAATTTCAACTTTATACTTTCTTTTTCAAAGCAAAGATACAGTATGTCTTGACAACAAATTCAGCATTAAACAAGTGGTACAGCATATAAAGTGGATTTTTTTAGCATGAACAGAGTAGAATAAATCCTGAGAGTGAAGATAACTGAACGGAGTCAAACGTCCTCAACAGTTCCAAAGAAAACAGTTTGACAAGAGATCCCTGGGAAATGCAGTGCAAACAGTGCATGTGATGACTGCTTTGCATCAAAGATGTTACTATAATAACATCATAATGAAGAATCTGGCATGTGGTAAGTTATTGCATGTTCTGATGCAAAGGCAGACATCTTGATTCGAACTCTTCTTTTTAATGTTCTTATTATAATTTCAAAAACCACCCACAATGCAACTGTGCAGTGAGTTAAAAAAACATCAGACATGCTAATGCTAAAAAAAGTAACTTTGCCATGTGTGTCTCTGGGTTGTTGGTATTTCCATTGTCTTTATGGATAATGTCAATCAGCAGTATTTTGACAAAAGGTTTGAAAATGATGCATTAAATCTCCCTCCTAGCCAAGCTCCCCATTTTAATGTCCCACTTTCTCACTGTGAGGTGTTCTACTGTGTTTTGATATGGTCCTTTATATTATTATTATGATGTTTCCTTTCATCTAACAACATATACAGTATATATATATATATATATAATATATATATATATATATATATATATATATATATATATATATATATATATATATAAATATATATATATGATGTTGTCTTTGTAATCCTACAATCTGGGGATTCATGCACTTTGAGTTTTCATTGGATACTGCTTCGGTTGTTGAATTGAGATGTATCACCCTGAGCGTGCTGAATAGATGTGTCATCATAGAGCCTGCCATATTTTGACCTGAAGAAGATCGGACTGATGCCTATTTACATGCATCTGTGGTTTGGGGTCAGTGTTTAGGCATTAGTTTCTTTATCGTAGCAGTTCATGTTTGTCAGCTTCACCAGGTTAGTTTAGCGTGTTAGCGTTCTAACAATTTCCTAATTAGCAAATAAATGTTCTGTTAAGGCTGATAGGAATGCTATTGCACATTTACAAGTATTTGCTGTTTTGTATTTGTTGTTGTAGGCCACTCTTCCTAGAGCAAAAACTGTGGCTGCCAAAAGTTTCACAAGTCTTCTCAGAGAAAGTGAAGCAGCAGAGTTTCTATTTCCCAGCTAGGTGGCCAGTGGCATGGTCTGAGGGAGATTAGGGCTGCTTGTGTATCAGCTTTAACGTAGGGGACGGGACAAGCACCTCAGCCTGACCTTTTTACATCCCTAGTGGTCCAATTGTCCTGCAAATCACTGACATGGCAAGGATCATGTTTGAACAACAGCTTAACAGCTCAGGAGGCCTGCAGGACGGTGCTTGATGACTTATTAGAAATAGAATGAGGCGTAGAGAATAGAATAGCTTTGCTCTGTCCCACCCTCCATACGGCTGCAGATGGCTCCCAGGCTCAGCCTGTTCCCATGGTACTTGATTAGTTTGTCATGTTGTAATACAGACGTGTGGGAATGCTGACAGCTAAAGTGTGTAAATGAGACAACGGGCTGTATCAAATGGTGTTTGGTTATCTTTTTCAGTGAGAGTATGTTCACCCCTGGCTTTGGTTTGTTCAGACTCTGAAACCTTTTTCTCATCTGGGTTCATTTGGGCACATTAGAACAAAGCAGTTTGAACTCACAGCTTGCAGTTTGTTAGCTTAGAGATTTGGCTGATACTAAAATAAAAGTCACTCCTCTTTTCCTCTAGCCTTGAACATTTAGACCAAAAATCTAGTTTTGTACATTTTTGCTTGAAAAGCAAGTCAAGAAGTGTAAACTAGCATAGATTTAGATAAATCTTTAACCAAATAGAAGGTTAAACATTCTCCTCTACTCAAAGGTTAGGGGAAATTAAGGTCAACAGTACACTTATTATCCAAATTGTCCGTTGTAAACATTCATCACAGTTTACATTTTGACTTCCTTGTTCAACGTTGATCAAAAGATGGCCCTTCATTAGCATCTGAACCATGCCATAAATTGTCCGGCTGAAAAATACAATCATATAGTCAAACTTAAAATAAGTAAATGAAAAGATTTTTCAGATTAAATAATATTTGGATTCAGTTCTGTAATTATTTTCACTTTCAGACTTTTGGTCCTGATCTGGTGTGGGGGGCGTGGCTTCAGCTGAAAGGGGCGTTGAAATGTGAGTGACAGCAAAACAAAAGGCTGAGGACCTTCCTCAACCATGTTGCCTTCATGAAATGTAGGTATTGTGAGAATTATGATTCAACACTTTCTATACAACATATCCCCGTGATTGCCAGTAAAAAAAAAACTCACGCCTGTGACAAAGTTCTGTTAAGCAAATTGATATTTGCTACCAATAGCAGTATAAGTACAATAAACTGTGGCAGATGTGCAGTTCAACAGACACACTTTAGGATATGGCGTTTCCCACTTCCACATAGCACTGTGAGTGCAGCGTTGTATCCGCTCCACCAGGACAACCTGCTCACTATTTAATACGACGAGTGAAGAATCCGCTCTCTACTCAGCAGGACACAATTTTAGGATTTTGTTGAATCGACGAGGAAAAAATAAAATACTTTAAAATAATTGTTTGGGGTGAAGGGAGGCTAGCCCAGTAGTGTGTGTGTGTGTGTGTGTGTGTGTGTGTGTAGGTGTGTGTTGAGTAGAAGGCGGATTCTTCACTCGTCGTAAAACACCTGTGGCAACGAGTGCGCAGTCAGCATTAAAACGTCCACTGAAAGCGCTGCATTGTTACGCCACACAGACGTTCAAGCAAGTTCAAGTACTCTGCCAAGTTGCAGCAGAAACATTTTCCCTGCCCAGCTGCAGCAGTCCCCTGTCGTCTGGTCGTCCTCCTGCCCTTCCCCCAGAGCGGCTCCGCCCTTTGGTCCTGTCTCCTAGTCATCCTCTGGTCAGAAAACATTTGGCCCTGCTCCTGCGCCATCCCTCTGAGGAATCTTGCTCCGCCCCTTGTCCAACTACCCCCTTCTTGGTTCCCTCGCGACTTTGCCCCCTGTTTCTTATTATCTTAGCCTGCTGCCTCAGTTTTATGTCTGTGTTTTGAACTCAGGTTTGTTTATTGCAGCTCGCTTTTTGTTATTGCTACCTGCTTGTTGTTTACTGCGTTTGGGTCCTTTTTTAACCGCACCATGACAAGAGTATCTTTTTGAAAAAAGTGAGCATGTTATCCTGGTGCAGCGGACGCCATGGGGAGCACCAAGCGAATACTACGTTACGTTCACAGTGCTGTGTTGCTAAAGTGTGCCTGTTGAACTGCACAATATGTCATAGTTTATTGCTCTAATACTGCTGTTGGTACCCAGTACAGTCTAACACAGCTTGCTTAATGGAACTTTGTCACTGACGGGTTTTTTTAATGGACTCACAAGATACAGGGTTGTGTAAATGGCCTGATATAACTCCATTATGCTCAGCTAAGGTTAAAAACTCATCAGATGTGTTTTGCCGTCTCTTAAATGGCCAGGTGGAGTGAGGGGAGACACACAGGCAGGAATTCTGCCTCTTCAGCTTCCATCTTCCATCACATACGAGATGTGTTTGCCTTTTTTTAAAGGGATGTGACCTAGCTCAGTATCCAGGTTTGATCACCACTAGCATTTCAGATAAAGTTCTGTGGCTTTAACAATGTTTGGCTGCATATTTCATACTGACTGACCCTCTGGCTGTGAGGTTTAAGGGGCTAAATTCAAGTGACCCCTCATCACACCATAACTGTGTCCATCACATTCATGCATTTCTAGCAATGGAACCAACTCCACTCAGAAGACTCATCTGCTGATCATGACCCTGTGATATGGCTGAAAAGTCTATAAATAAAATTGTAAGAGGACCTTGAAGAAAATTTAAAAAAGACTATTAGCGTTTTCATGTGAAGCATTGTGTTCTATTATCAAGACGATGGAGACGGCTCCAAACATTTCAACAATTTATTTTTAGCCATGCTCGCGGCATGGCTTCAGGGTCTGTCAGTCTCTGCATCACTTTGGTCCAGACTGATATATCTCAACATCCATGGTCTCCAGGGGATGAATCCTAATGACTTTGAAGATTCTCAGACTTTTCCTTTAGCACCATGATGTTGACATTTCTTGCTTTTAGAGGCATGTCTTGACTATTGGACGGATTGTTCAGCATCAGTTGTACTATTTTTTGCTAATTGGCAAGTATCTGCAGGCTAACACACTAGAGATGTGTTAGCCTTTATCTCAATGCATTACTGTGCTTAATTCAAACTGTCTGCAGTGTTGGTCAGAGCTCGTCAGTGCTGCCGTCGCTCCGCTGCAGTAGGTGGTCCATCACTTGGCAGCAGAATAAAGTCATTTTTTCCTTCCCCTGCAGTCTGAGATTAAAATGCATGTACACTGTGCCTGATTCACTTCATGCCAAGACTCTAAATAATAATAATAAACCTGCTTTGAAAAATGTGTGATAAATTCATTAAATATCCTGTTTGTGTCTTATTTCAAAGCCCAAGGCGTTCTTGTGCACTTTGGCTGAACCCAAAATCCCTGACAATTTCAGCCTCTGTATTGGCATCCATTATGTGTGTGTGTGCATGTGTATCAATGTGAATATACTGGATGTGTTTGGGGTTTTTGTGTAAATGAGGGTGGGTGTTTGAAGTTGGAATCGACCCGACAATTAAAGCAAAAAACAACGTCCATACGGGGACGTGCTGATGAAATTCAAAGAAAGTTGTGTTTAACAAAGTCAGGATCCTTATGGTCACGAGTGATGACTGTGGTGAGCTAAAAACATAGAAGAAATGCTGTCAGAATCCTTGAGTTTAAAACAGTGACGTAACAATCTCTCCACACTTCTCTGCAGTCAATTGAGATTACAGCCACTGCAGCCCACATTGCATAAACAGCTTAACTTTAATGTGTGGATAAGCTTCTGACAATAGTCCCTTTGTATAGATAAATACAAGCTGCATATTCACAATAGCCTTTTGCCCATGACCAGAAATACAATCATATGAAGCTCCTAAGCTGCAGGTGACAGAGGCAGCAGCTTACCACAGACAAATAAAAGAAATTGACCCAATGGGTTGTTTGTGTGTTGGCTGTGGTAGTGAGTAGTAAGGGCAAAGAGTCTTTGCTGCTGCAGCTGCAAGTCTCAGCACTTTGAGTTGATGTAGCAGCAGAGGATTGACGGGGAGGCCGCCCGAGCCCCGGCGGGCTGTTTGTTAGTGTAAGGCATCTGCTCTGTTTGTCAGAGAGATGCCCCTGGCACTGCACCCGCCTTCTCCACCAACACAACACTGTGCAGCATGGCAGCAGGTCACCTCTGCAGGGCCTACAGCATCCAACTACACACTGGGAGACAGAGAAAGGAGGAGCATGACAGGGAAGAGAGAAAGAGAGGAAATGTTCACACTGCAGCTGAAAGTGTCTTTATTCTACCCACAGATACAATTTGTGTTGGAAGTCTCCTGATGCATTTGAAGAGCAAAAACCTGCGAACAAGAAGAAAATCCCAACGCAAAAAGTAAATGTGTTCAAAGAGCCTGTTATTTGAATATGGGTCTCTTTATACAAAAAATGAATTACAAATATACCAGTATAATTATTTTGAGTAAGGTCACATTGTTCTCACTAGAGCAGGAGCTCAGATCATGCAACACAACATCATCCGTAGAAAGTCACAGATTGTTAAACCCGATTATCAACATATATTTGAGAATTTACATTTTTTTGGAAATAAAAATGAATGTGAGCAAAATGTAAATATAATAATAATAATCCCTCATTACAAAGGAACATTGTAGGTGAAAGTCAGTAAAGTGTGGCTGTTTTAGTAGTAGTAGATAGTTTTACCGTTTACCTTTGTTTTCTTTTATACATAATGCTTTTAATCACAAGGTAGAACACTAGAAATAGGAAAATACATACATTTTCTATTTCTATATTTCTATTATCTATTCCTATATATGGAAATTGAGATATATTGTTGGCCAATTTAAGGGATGTTTTTTAATGGAATTGTGATGTTTTCATGTCTCAAATGTTTGGTTGGTTATTGCAGCCTGTGGTTTCAGTTTAAGTTGTTTCATATTCTCAATTTGATTCCTAGCGATAGTCCATAACTTGAAATGTTGCATTTTCAATAAACTTAGTGCTGACAGTGTTTGAGAATTCAACTCTTAAACAGGCAGGAGAACAAAGCAGATGAGACGGGTTTCTTAGTTTTACTTTGAGCAGGTCATGATTGCTGGAATTGGAATGCCAGTTTTTGCTGGAATCAAGTATGTGTTGAGACCCAGAATGCAACAGATAACAACAGGCTTACTTAAGAAAAATCTGATAAAAGCAGTAGGCCTAATTTATATTGTATCATATAGGCCTGCAGTGTGAGCACAGGTTGGTGTGTGTTGCGTAACTGAGTAAGAGACAGAGGAGCTCCAGTGAAATGACACGCTGAAGGATTGTATTGATCCGAGGCTGATTGAGTTCTATTGGCTGATCTGATTTATTGACCGTGCACATCATCAGTCTGACTGATGATGAGCCGAGTGTGTGTCACGTTGATGTCCATGAGCTCTGACGCTGCGTCTCACTGGACGTCTGGTGGTTGTATATTCACAGGATGGAACTGTGAGGCGGCATGTCAGAAAGTGGACGTCCATCTGGCATCCTGGGGTGTGCGGAGCATACCAAAGCTTGAACCTGTGCTTCTTGCTGGAGGATTGAGAAAACCTCAATGTTGTTCACGCTCTGCCGGGTTTTTGTCTGCTTTCTCAAGAGTTACTTTGTGATTGAGCATGGCTGCAAGGGGGAAGTGTGTGCATGTCCAGGCAACAGGAAACATGAAAATCTCAGTTTGTGCTGAGAGCCCTGTTCATGTTTCTCACCGATACTCTTGATCTGCTGCAGTGATTTTTAGCCATTCCTCTCCCTGTCTGCCTGTCCCCTCCTTACTGACACATACTGATACCTGCTTACACATGTCAAACTCAGATCTGGGAAGCATATGTTTATGTTTCCTTAAATCCCTCCATGCAAAAATAAATAATATAGTTCACAAACTAAATGTGCAGTGGGAAAGAGATACCTCATTAAATGTTTTTTAAACAAACATCCCTTGCAGTTAAATCCATGCTTATTTCGGTAACAAGGTAAACACTAAATGATGCTAAAATAAGCATGATGTGACAGCACAGGGATTTAATCTGCACTGTTGGGGGAATCTGCATGGTTTCCCAAAATAACAGCAATGCTTGAGGCGGTAGTGGAAAGGAGCCATTGATGTCAGACACACAAGCTGTATGACATGTTGAAGACTTGAGATAACTTTGTTTTAAGGGCAAAGCTCACACTGAAATTATCTCAGTAGATTACACAGGACAACCAATTAACAGGTCTGCATGGCCAGGTCTGTGCCAGTGGGGTGGCATTGAGACGACAATAACACCTGACGGTCTCCCGTCTACCACCAGCGTGAAGGGAACTGATTTGCTCAGAGGAGAGCCTTCTTCATCCCCCATCACAGGTTTCTCTTTTCATTAATATTCACTTTATTGAAACTTGGCACATCAAAGCATGCAAAACAAGAAAACAAATCTAACTTATGTACAAGAGAAAAGTGGAGAGAGTTGTTAAGAAATATACTTCTTTCATCTCAGCTAGTTTTAGACACGTTTCTGGGGACGAAGACAAATGAATGCAATAATTACAATGCACACAGCAAGGGTCAACAGTACAAACAGCAGACAAGTCATGTGAGTTAAATGTTCGCTACATTGGCGTTTCCATATCTCATTTAGCACAGCCACTCTTTTTTGACCAACGCAAAACCATCTCAAGCGAGCGTAAAAACCTTTTGCACAATTGAAGAAATTTCAAAACAGCTTATGCTAATGCTATATTTCAAAATGCAGAAAAACGTTATTGAAACACGGCTACTGACATGTTTTTTATTTAGTTTGTGATACAGAGCAACAAAGGTAATATTCATGTTGTAGTCCTATTCGTTGCATTTATCTCTTTTCATTCACTGAACCGCAGTGAGCACAAGGTCTGCAGTGGGGATGTATTTTCTACATGTGTGTTACTGAGAAGGAGAAGATAACTGAGCCTTGCTTTAACTCCCAACTTGTAAAGAAACCTGGAATTATCCTTTATTGCCTGTGTGTTTTCTAATGTCATCATCATTTCCCCAAAAACATGAAATTAAATGTTCAAGTTCAGAAATTAGGAAGAGGAAAAACAAGTGTGGGGAACCTAGAAATCTTGGTGTCGCATGTCAGATGTGTCATACGAGGCTGAGTGCTCTTGCTCACGTTTTGCATCACTGAAAACTCTTTATCTGTTTGTTTGAACTGCTTTCGTCTAAACCCTCTCTTCATCCATGTCATCATCTCTCAGAGAGCCGGCACATTAAAGGGGCACAGCTACTCCACCATTGTGTTCAAATACACTGAAGTAGAGCAGTCTTTCTCAGCACGCAATTAACTCTGTCAACACTGAGACTGAAGTCAAACAACGCACATACTGTTCAATTCCGTGTATGCGTTCAAAGTGTACCAAAACATAGTGGTGGCGCCTGTAAGCTGCTGCTTTGCAGAAGTGTCCTTGAGCAAAGTTCTCCCTCCCCTCCTCTGAGGGTGCTGCTGTGTAGCCCACCCTGACCTCTGATCTCCCTGTAGAAGGGAAGAGAAAGTTTCCCCACAGGGATCAATACATTATCACATCACTCTGCGTCTAACCTGCTCACAGGCAATTGCCATGACTTTATCTGCCTGTACACATCCTGACCTTGTGCCAATTACACTGTGTTTACTCTGCAGTTGACAGCTGGTCTTGTCTTCTTTAAGTAGCAGCTGTGTCATTATCAGGGGACCAAGACTTACTACGGATGTCAATCAATTAAAGGATCATTCTAGAATACTACAAATATTGTTTTTATTTTTTTTATAGTGTTGACCATCTTTCTTGTTTGTAGTAACAAGATTGTACTCACTCATTGTCGAGATCTGGGAACACTATGACATCACTGGAAGAAGACAGACAGGGCCAAGTACATGAGCAGTCCGACGATCAGACAAGTTCAGGTACAACTAACCAGTTATTAGGAAGGAGGAAATAAAGGTAAACTGTAAAATGATGACCCAAACTTTATGTTGAAAACATCCATCACAGCTTATAGAACAACATCCCAATTTAGTTTAGACCTACTGTATGTTTTGTACTGTACAGTTTTCCTCTACAATGAAGGATTATTACTAACATTTCAGATGAGCTTACTATTGGTTTTACCGCAAAGAAAAGTTACAGTCCTCCCAAAAAACAAAGGCAGGAATTGTTTGCTTGAATGCCTAAAAACCACACATGTTCGCGTTCAACTGTCCGTCAGGATTAAACGTAGAAGTAACCCGAAGTATTAACTTAACCAAACCTTAACGATAGTGGTGGAAGTTTCTAAATATGCTTTCAGAATGTTATTGTAATCGTGATCTGAAAATGTTTCAGAAGGTACCAACAACATTTCATCCAGCTTACATTATAGGAATCAGATCAGAAAAAGTGACGCAACACTTTCAGTACTTCCTTTTCCCCACGCTAGCAAAGCCGTTCTCATCAGATGTAGCCTAGACAGAGTAACTCAAGCCGTTTTCTCTTATGAAATCCTGACAATATCTGGAGAATCAGGTTTGCACGTTGTCCCTTCCACACATGTAGCACACAACAAGAGATTGTCCGTGTCAGACCCATTCTCACTAACTGGAAATAATGCATTGGTTAGGTGAGGGAATGACTCAGACATGTAAAGGTCTAGATAATATCCGGTTTGCAGTGCATGTGTGAAAGGGGATTCAGGTAGATATGTGGCAGCATGCTACTGTATCCTGATTCAGCATTCATTAACAAATAGAAAAGCCCCAAAACCACAAGGAGATAGTATGCTCTAGACCTATAGCCTTTAGCCCATACAGGAGTGTTAAATGATCACTTTGGCCATCAGCAACAAGGCAAGCACTTTCCTCACATCACATAAAATGAGCTCAACTGCTTCATGTATTTCATTTTGCAAATGAACACACAGTTTATGTGGCATCAAAGCAAACTGAGCAGCCAGCAGCACATCACCTGCAAGCATGTAAATAAATTATGCTCATCACAATTGTTCATAGCAAGGAATGAAAGCAACAGAAACAGAAAAACTTGGCTACTGCCCTGGCCTCTGGACCAGCTGCTGACCAGCAGAAGGCACTCTGCCCACCACAATTATTTACTCCTCAACAAAGTCATCCAAATGAGAAGCACTGACTGCGTCAGGTCAGCAGCAGCAGCAAACTGCCGTACTCATCAGAGTAACAGTAATAAGTTACAAGCATATGATGTTACTAGCCACACAGCTGCTAACGTGCCAATCACTGTGAAGCATATTGTAAACAGCTGATGCCAATCAGCCAATAAAATACATAAACTAACACTATGTTTAATCAAATAGACCTTTAGTCAAGGTTACCACTTTTCAAGGTCAAGGATGAGCTTTAATAGCGTCTTTGAGTTACAAGAAAAGTCTAATGTATTATTAGGGCTATAGGGCTGTCGAATTAGCGCGTTAATTTCGGTTAATTAAACACAGAAAATATAACGCAACAAAAAAATGTACGCAGATTAATCGCGCTCTTCCATGCACCCCCCCTCCCCCCCCCCTGACCCTTTACGTCACCGACGCGACGCGGCCACAGCAGCCTCGTCAACATCATGAAGCGGATGAGTAAACGTTACTTGGCCCAGTCTCGTCATCTCGTCATCTCTCGATCAGGCGTTCAGACGCAGAATGAGTCGGTCTACCTGAGACACATTAACAACTCCATCACCAAATGTATTGCTATGTACTGCAGGTGGTAGAGGACAGGGGGCTAACGGAGGCTTTACACATGAAGTCAAATGATGCAACCTTTAAACATATTGTTTATTGTGCAATGAAAGATGTTATGCCAGATTTGAAATTGCACTTTATGTCAAATTTTTGGTCTGTGTTGTCTAAGATAATTGTGGCAAACAAGATATTGAAGAAATAGTATTGAAATAAAAGACTTGTTCAAATCAAATCAAATCAAATTTATTTGTATAGCCCAATATCACAAATTATACATTTGTCTCAGTGTGCTTTACAGACTGTACAGGTTACAACATCCTCTGTCCTTAGACCCTCGCATCGCACAAGGAAAAACTTCCTAAAAGAAACCCCAAAATTAAAGGGGAAAAAATGGAAGAAACCTCAGGGAGAGCAACTGAGGAGGGATCCCTCTCCCAGGACGGACAGACGTGCAATAGATGTCGTGTGTACAGGATAAACAACATAGTACAAATACAACATTTGACAGAAATTATGTTGTGTTGGAAAAAAAAAAGAAATAGAAAGTTTGGATGAATCCAGGAAAATGTCAATAAGGCTTCCCGGTGTCCAGCAGGACCAGGTCAGCAGGCGCTGTCACGATTCATGATCCTGACGTAAACTTTATCAGTGGCAACCTGCCACATGAGAGACAGACACTCCGGGGATGATACCCCGGATGGTGAGTTAGTAACATACATTTACATAAATGCATACAGATAGAGAGGGAGAAGAAGAGAGGGAGAAGAAGAGAGAGGGAGAGAAGGAAGAGAGCAGGGAGGTGTCCCCCGGCAGTCTAAGCCTATAGCAGCATAACTAGGGGCTGATCCAGGGCAAACCTGAGCCAGCCCTAACTATAAGCTTTATCAAAAAGGAAAGTCTTTAGCCTACTCTTAAATGTGGAGAGTGTGTCTGCCTCCCGAACACAAACTGGAAGCTGGTTCCACTGGAGAGGAGCTTGATAGCTGAAGGCTCTGGCTCCCATTGTACTCTTAGAGACTCTAGGAACCACAAGTAACCCTGCAGTCTGGGAGCGTAATGCTCTAGTTGGTTTATAAGGTACTATGAGATCTATAAGATATGCTGGAGCCTGACCTTTAATTGATTTGTAAGTCAGGACCAGTTTATAATGCTACTCATTGATTCACTCATCTTCCAAATTCATTTGAATATTTTGAAATGCTTCTCACAGCAAATATCGATATATGCGATTAATTTAGATTAATTCATCAAAAAGCATGTAATTAATTAGATGAATTGTTTTAATCACTTGACATCCCTAATTATTATTATTATTATTATTATTATTATTATTATTATTATTATTATTATTATTATTAATACTCAACACAATATGTCCCATATAAACAAACTACATTCTGATGCCTTTATCTTAACATGTAGTTTGTTGTTTAGTTTGCAGGACTTTTGTCTTGTTTTCAACATGTCTGATCAGCTGCCTACTCGTCTTTCTGTACGACTGTGTTTTAGTTATGTCACATATTCCCAGATCTCAGATTACTTTGGTGAGCACAATGTTATCATAGATGACCGAAATGACAACCAAAAGTCCAAAAGCAAGACCCAATTTTAATAAGTTGTAATTATCCCAAAAACAAGCATAGAACAACACGCATGAGCATGCTTCTATCTCCCCCACTCCCTCTTTGTGTGTGACTGTGTGAGCATGTGTTTTCCTGACCACCCTGGGAAGAGAGGTTTCATTAGGCACATTTCATCCCAGTGATATCACAAACTCCTTGACCTCCTTGGCCCGGCAATCTCCCACACAGGCTAAAGCAAACCCAAAACACACACAAAAAGCCCCATGACTGAAATGAATAAAGTTCAAAGCTGGTTTACTGAAGATCAAAAAACTTTTGGATGTGATTGTTATGATTACATTGTGTTTATTTCTTAACTTTCTACTTGGCTTGACTTGCTTAATTATTTATTATTCCAAACCAGAGGTCACAGAATGCCCATCAGGTCCTCTCCAGTAAAGTGTTGTCTGTGCTGCGATGGGCATTTATTTCAGAATTTCACAAGGCTGAAATTTAGCCCTGGGACAAAACCTTTATTATGTCCCTGCACACTGCACACACACACACACACACACACACACACACACACACACACACACACACACACACACACACACTCCTCACACAGCCAGCGATGTTAAAACGATTGGAAGAAAACAATAGACACAGAGAAAAGGCAAAGTTTTTCTGTTGTCACCAAAGGGACGGACTGCAGTGTTTGATTTCAGCCTGATAGGCGATCCTCCTGAGGCACACAATTAATATTTAACTTGATAGGCTGGAGAGGCAAGCTTTGAGCAAAGTGAGGACACATAACAAAAGAAGCAATTCAAACGTGCAAAACGAAACTATTGAAAACTGCGGATCATAAGTCATCTATGGGCGATTGAAAGGGCCAGTGAGCTGGGCTGCAGATTCAACATTCAATTAAAAATGTGCTTTTTTATCCCCTCTCCCATATCTATTGCTCTTTGTGAGGCAGCCAAGTTCATATCCATTACTCATATGTGAAGTGAAGCTGCATTCTCCGGCTGCCGGATTCAATCAGGGGACTTATATTGTTTGCAAATAAGTGTAACTCTTGTAACTCCTCTTTAATTGATTATTCATCCTTCGCTGACCTCTGACCCCTTCTTTGCTTTCAACTTCTCCTCAGTGAAATCCAACCATCTCCTCCAAATTATTCTTGGAAGCTCCCCCGGGGAGTCTGACATTTTGGCCTTTCCATACCCAGTCATATGGGGAAGTAAACATTCCAGTGAGTGAAGGACACTGCATTCCAGCGTTCAGGTTTCACCGAAACAGTGCTGCAGAAAAATGTGCACGTATGTACACAAAACATGTACACCATCGTGTTGCAGCACAGGCAACATTTTTATATATCAGTTTGAATTATTTATGTTTGTACCGATATCTGATTAATTTCCCAAAACTCAAACCTCTCAAATGTCAATAACCAAATACTTGATTTATAGAGTCCCTTTATGGGAGCGATATTAAATGCATCTTTTTAGTTTGTCAAGGGGAAGAGGATGTAAGGTCATTTCTATTTTTTTGAGAGAAAAGAAAAAGAAAAACTACACTTACCTCCAGTGGTATTCAGTCATGAAGATAGTTTTGGTTAATTTTGCTCAGGTCTCATGACATCTGTCCTCCCATTACAATGGAGGTGAGTACAATGTGTTTGTGGTGCTCACAGTCTTTAAAAAGGACATTCACAGTGAGCCTATGCAATGTTTCTAAATATAATGAACACATTCTTGTTCAATTCATACACTATACTATACCCTCTTGCTCAATTAGGTACCCTCTGGGGCTGTGCTGCTCCAGCTATAGATAAACACTAGTGGCTAATGTTACTTAATGTAAGCAAACTTCTGATTAGAGTTATTTTAAGTGACTCAGCTTGTTTAGTTCCAGGGTTTTTTTTAGCTCAAATTCGCACATTTTCAAATATTGTTATTAAGGAACGTCTCTGACGTGTGTTGCAAGATGCACAATGTCTATATGAGAAGAGGGAAAGAGCAGCAGAATGTGTTTTATTTAATGTTCTACAAAGAGCTTCAGAGCTCTCAATCTCTTCTTACATAATAACACCTGCACCAATTATCTTTGCTGATGTAGACTGAGCTGTGGTCTGGCTATCAACAGTTTTCATATGAACTATTATGTTGATCATTGTGTGTATTATGCAGAGTAACAGAGACCCTGTCACAGGAAAGATACTGTATGTTGAATTTCTTTTACGTAATGTTTCAATGCTGTGAGCATCATAAACAAAGCAGCCATTGTACTGTAAAGTTGTCAGAATCAGAATCAGAAATCCTTTATTTGTAACAGCAAAGGGACAGTGCTGATGAAAGAGAAACAATAAATATGTAGACTAACATATGAAATGAAAGAGTCAAACACACTGTAATAAAAATACAAAAAGTAACACAAATAAGTAGCAGCATAATAAAAGTAAGTGAACTTGTAGTAACTAGCCAGTAATAAGAATAATACATATTACAGTCAGTATTGTGTGTGCCATCAGCTTCAATAGAGCTAATTGATACAGGCTGTTCCAGAGAGGCATTATCTTGTCATTTGTGCTGAGTGGTGTTACCTTTTTAGTTCTCCAAATGGTCACATACATGGATATATTTGCACTACAAGGAAAGTCCATTTCAGCACCTTTCCCATGAATTATTTCTTCTTCCAGAAGAGCTATATATATTTCAACAATTATTTAAAATTCATAGGCTTTTACTGAAACACAGGAGTTATGGCTTTGTGATGGATTCCACCATTATCTAATGTGACGTTCTACGTGTCCAAGACCATAAACATTTTTGCAGCCATTCTGTGCATTTGAACTGTCAGCTAGCAACCTTTCTCGCTCCTACCTCCCCACTATATTTCTATTCCTGTGGCTCTAAAAATATCCAGGGGCCATCAGATCCTTGAAGACCGACTGGTGTTGCACGGAGAGGGTCGTGAAACACGGCATTAGATAGATTTGAGAAAGACGGATGACCTGTGCTGAGCAGTACTGAGTGTGTGTGAGCAGGGCTGGGGTTTTGTGCAGAGACATATCCGAATATCAAGGAGCCTATTTGGAAGAGGCTGTCACTGAGAAGGAGTACAATTCCTCGACAGATAGACTGAGGGGGGGACATTAGTGTGAAAGGAAGGCGATGCGGCTTTGGGGATGTTGGAGAAGCGGGACTCTCCTCTCAAATGGAACAGCAGGGATGATTAATACATGACCAGAAGCATGGGGTGGGAGCTGCTTGGCAGGGGGCTTTGGGGGCTGGGGTCATGAAGGGGAGTTAATGCTGCTTATCAAGATCACAGGGAGGCTTTGGGAAGCTGGGATGAGGCCAATTTAACACATGAGGACACACACTCAACACCGGAATCAACCAGAGATAGGCTAGATCAGGGGTGCCGAGGTCGAGTGTAGATCGCGCACCGTTAAAAAAAAGATACATATATTCCCCCAACGGAACCCCACGCCAACTGAAATTCAAGTTTTTTGTTTTTTTCTTGCCTTGCGCGTTCACATTCCCTCCTCCCCTCTGTTTCGCTCCCGCACACACCTACAGTCAGAGACAGAGCGGAGGAAAGGAGAGGAGTGAACTACGCACCAGCACACCCCCCTGTCGCAGCATTTATTAATACAGGTATATCACTTGGACCTGGTCATTTTAAAAGTAGCTCTCAAGACAAAAAAGTGTGGGCACCCCTGGGCTAGATGAACAATTGTGATTTAGTGTCCCATTCTAGAGGGACTGAGTCCTGACACTACTCCCTGTCTAGACACTGGTCCACTAGCCATATAAAAGAGTATTAGCTATGTTAATATAAGACTTTCCACATAAAGTACAAAGAAATGCTTCAGACGCAAACTATTTGGTCACATTAAAATTCACCTACAGATCTAAACTGACAGCCCAAGTCATAAGGTCAAAACAATGAAGAACATCTTACGATGGGATCACATCAAATCCGGCCAGGAGCCCCTTCCCCACTTCTAACCCCCCTACTTCCGCTGATCTCAACTACACATCTGTTAAGTTTTGTAATGCCAAGTCAGGCCGGGGGCATAAAGTGTGGGGTGGGGGTGCCCCCCTTTCTTTGACCACGGCTATATTCAAACTCGACCTTCATTTCTATCTCAACTACACACCTATAAAGTTTTGGGACTTAATCTTGCATGGTACGTGCCAAATCTGTCAAAGCCTCTGTGGTACTTCCTGCTACAGTAGGTGATGATGACACACATATAGACTCACAAGGTGAGAAACACTACCAGCATCGCTGTGGCGGGTTCTGCTTATCTGTTTATCTGTTTATCTGTTTAACGGTTTATGTGATTTTTTTCTGCCCATGGATTTACTCCTAGCTTTACAGCTTTTCGACACAAAATAATTCACTCTAATTGAAAAGAAAGGGACGTAAGGTGAATAAAGAAATAACTAAATTCAAGAGGGCACACAATCTCATTTCTTTTTTCATCTTCATCTCATCTGATCGTTCCAATACTCGGATATTTTCAAAACGACACAACCATCTGAATGAAGTTAGGTGGTGCTCGAGAGTGATGTGAAAATGGTTGCTGCTTTGTTTTTATGTGTTTCATAATAACACAGCTTGTTTATTTGCGGTCATAGGTTTTCCGGTTTCCCTTTTTGAATGTCGAATACAGACAACCAGCTGTTATTAAGACTTATTTCCTCTCACACAGGCGCGGAACACACATGCTAGTTGGCCTTTGGATGTTGTCTTTGCGGTGTGTTCAAACATAACTTTTTGGACAAGACGCAGGCAACATGAGGCGACGCAACAGTGGCTCCTTCGCCACGAGTTCTTTGATGTCTGTTTGGTGTGTCTGGGCCTTAATGAGTTGCTGCAGCACTGGATGAACATGTAGTAGCTCATTTTCAAATGTACAGAATTCGAGTGTTGCTTGCCTGTAAGAAATTATTGTTACGTTTGTGTTGTTATCATACTTCATCTATTAGTGTATTGTACTAGTACTTGCAAAATACTTACAATAAGTAATTTCTACTTTGTTCTAAAAGTCACAGTGCTGTAACTACATATACGACGATATTACACCATTAGTTAAGAGGGCTTGCACAGTAAGTGTTGGGATTACACAAGGAGTTGCAGGCTGTTTTATAGTGTTACCCTGGTTCCCCTCATCCTCTCTGTGCATCTCTCTGCTGCGCATGTACTAACACCAGTTGGGTCTGGAACTGAGACGACCCGCACTGAGTAGCGAGGAATTTTTGGAACACAGCGGCCCACAGATGCTCCCCAAAGAGCCGGATAAGCTCCTCTATCACAGAAGACATAAGCACCCACTTCAGTCTTCCTGTACTTGGAGCGGAGAATGCAAATGAGCGGGCTGTTCTCTGTAAATAAACAAGAGCTGAATAAACCCTCCGAATTCAGCTATTCATTCAGGAAACTCACCTCAGCTGCCTAATGAGCTGGCTAATTTGTCTCAGATTCAGTTTTACGAGACGCAACTGTGTTTGTGTTTATCTGATAGCACTTGTTTGTATAGGGGGGGTGGGGGGTATGTTGAGTGTTGAGGAGGCTGAGTATCATTATACAGAGCAGCTGGAGACCAGTAGGAGCTGGACAAACCACCCTTCTCCTCATCCTCCCTCTCAGCACAGTCGCCCAACTGCCAGCCGTATATATCCGGCAGCTCTTTGCCGATGTGGAAGGCAGTCATTGCGAGAACAAGTGATTTCTCTTTCAGCCTGGTTCATGGGTCAATTGCTCTCTCCTTTTCTATTTCATGGCAGAGTTGGTGGGATTGAAGCTCTCCTCTAACCTGAGCTCCCCATTCCCACGCATTCTTTTGGGCTATTGAATCCTCCAGAGCCTCACAGTTTACACTTGTGCTTTTGCAGCATTGTGTTTTACTTTATTGATCCAAACGAGGCGGCGATTTGTGTTATCCGAACAGGCTGGGTGCCCTGTTTGTCCAGATTTATGTGTGCTGCCTTCAGTGAAAATCCCTTCAAAGTAAAATCTTTAACACCCCTTGCTGTCTTCTTATTGAATAACTGTCAGCTGTCTTTTGATGACAGAGTTTAGAGCCTTACTCCTCTCTGCAGCCACAGAGGTCTCATCACACAAAGCTGAATAAAGGCAAATACATAACTGGCCATGAAAAAGTATGACCCTGTCTATTTTTTGGTGTGTATGCAGTCAATATGACAAAGTATAATACTCATTTAATGAGGGCTGGGGCTGTCCAGCATCCCGGGGTTTGTCGTGTCTCTGAGGAAGTCCAAACTAACATTTTTACAGCCAGTATCTTTCAAACAACAGATGTGTTTTTATACGGACACTTTTATGGTGTTTCTGCTCTATTTGATTTGAAACTACAGACACAGAAACAATAGCAGGAAATAAAAACGATCTAAGAGATACACTTGATTGAAATAAAACAAAGGTATGTGATGATCTTTTCGTGTGGATAATAATAAAACATGTACTGCAATCATGAATACATGTCTGTGATCAAAGATCTTGATTCTACAATAGTTCAAATCCATTTTCTTTCATTTAAAAAATTTACAAATTTGATTTAAGTTTATAGTTTAGTTCTGGCTGTTCTTAAAAGAGTGCTTCAGCAACACGACTCGTTTTTTTCTTTGACATAATTTAAATCCATTGAATGAATTGTGAAGCTGTGGTTTATATGTGATATATTAGCTGTATATGATATATTAATTTAGAAAGGTCAGCCTGGTAATTTCATCTGGTAAATGATGCATTCTGTCTGCTCTCAGATTGTTGAATGGAAGGATGTTTTGTGCATTTATATTGTGACGGAACCTTTTAGTTCATGTTCATAATGCAACTTCCTGTGAATTGTGTGTGAGAGCTCTCTGTTTGAAGTGGATGTTGTTGCTTGTGGATCCAATGCAATGATACGCTAAACTGTGTGTGTGTGTGTGTGTGTGAGTGTGTGTGTGTGTGTGTGTGTGTGTGTGTGTGTGTGTGTTGACACAGTTAATTCCATCGAAAAACACACAGTTTAAGTATGTGACTGCACTCAAAACTAACATTTCTACAGCCAGTACCTTTGAAACAACAGATTTTCTATGACAAAAAGAATAAATATTTACTGATGATTTTGACAGACTTTATAGATTATATTTAAGCTGTCAAGTGAGCAATAAGCAAAGTCTATTCTAGCTAAAAGTAAACCAGGAACACACGTTTTAGTGATGCAAATATAGATCTAATGTCACCATACAAAGTCATCATATAGTATTACAGCAGCAGCAGGTTTGCTTGTGTGTCTCAGTTGTAAATCACACGTCCCCTATGAAGATACAAAACCGTTTTGTATTGCTGTAATCATTCCTTCTGTCCACCACAACGAGATGCCTTCCTAACATGCTTCTCATCGGGAGACAAAAGCCACAGTCCTCATTCTGCACACAAACACAATCCACAGTTTATTTGAAGCTAACTTGAGGCTTCAGCAGAATTCAAGTGAGTTTCCACCAAAGTTACATTAAGCCTTTGTGTTTCCCTGGACAGAGTTTCTGTGCTGAGCTGTGGTGGAAGGATAATAACACAGAGAGGGGATGTCATACTATATAGACTGCAGCTTTGGAACGTACACATTTGATTTGTCTAACAGACTGTTGGAGCCTTATATTTACTTAAGTTTGGAAAATAAATTTAAGAACAAGGATTTTGTTCATCACCATTTTGTATAGAATAATTCTCTGTCCAGTATGAACAGAAGGCACAACTTGCTTCAGTGTTAATTTAATTTGATAAATAATGTATCCTGTCACCAATGCATGTGCATTTTACTTTACTTTCTTATTAGATTTTGTATTAGATGTATTATATATTGTAGTGGCATACTGTACATTCAAAGAAACATTGAATTTCAGAGTTGAATTAAAGCAGTTTTCAAAAAGAAAAAAAAGCTGTGACTGTAAAAAAAACGTCAACACGTTCTCATAAAACGTCATCCAAGGTAGTGGCCAGGATTTAAATAATGTGGAAGCCATGAGTGCAAGTTTTCCCAATGCACCCCGTCTAAATGTAAATGTAAATATTTTCATATTTTATTTATTCACTATTCAGTTATATTATATTTCCCAACATGAAGGTCTAAATGCTGTTTCAAAGCTGTCTTCCAGTATTCAGATCGTGGTGGAGTCCTTTATAGTGCTGACTGCTGGGTATAAACCTACACGTCCAAGTATCAAAAGTGCTTTGTCAAATTCTTAGTCCATTCCTGTATCAGATATTTCATGATGTATATCTTGAAACTTCCCTTACTTCAGACTTTATTGAGGCAAAATATTGTATCTTACACAGAAGCATTGAGCAGGTGTATATATTTTTAAATAAAAAGGGTCAGTGATGGCGACAGCGAGATCAGAGAGATATCATGAGGTAAGCTCTCTTTCCCGGCCGACAATCAGATAAAAAAGGAAACACAAGAAAAAGTAAATAAATAAGTAAAGCAATTGAAATTGGTACATAAAATACATGAGAGACATCTTGCTCTGGGATCACACCAGCCGCAACTCCAAATCAGGCCAGGGGCTTGAAGTGTGTGTGTGGGGGGGATAATAGCCCCATCCCCACTTCCCCTGAGGAGCTCAGAGCACAAACAAAGTTACGACGGACCCCTGAGTCATAGTTCAGTCATTTTGAGCATCTTTTCCCTTCTTCTTCTTCTGCTGTATCTGGTGTCAGGGGGTCATCACCGGTTTTTATACATTATCATGTCCCTGTCCCGGCCCCCACCTGCCTCCCCCGCCAAGCACTGGCCCTCACTTCTGAAGGCTTTTGTGTAAACACAGCTGCGTTGTTGACTTTAAAGCCTTTCCTAAGAACCCCCCCTCTGAGATATTGGAGTGTACGCCCCCCTCCCGCCCTGCTCAGTAAGAACACACATCTATACTCAGCCAAACAAAAGCCAGCCGGGAAGGTAACGGGATCTCCTTGATGATCAGGTGCGACAAGTCCCACTGTGATTCAGAATCCACAAATGAGGACCAACGAGACAGCAATTATCACTCTGTGTGTATCACTGATAGCAAACTGCAACATGTGCACAAAGCAGTCTTCAATGGTGTCGACGTTTGGTGACACTTTCACTGACCAAAGACCAAAGCTAGCTGGAAGCTCATAAAAAACACTTTTTAAATAAAAGACACCTGTTTGATGTGTAAAGAAAATGAAAGCCAAAACTAGTACACCCAAATTACGAAAAAATCTTATTTTCTATCACTTACACCTACTGGTATTCAGCCATGCATAGTTTTGTTTTTATGTGATTTATACCTCTACCACAGTACAATAGAAGATAACTACATGTTATTCATGCTGCTGCTCAAACCATTGCGTATAAAGCATTTTAATTTCTTTTTTGAAACAGTATGTATTTTTAAATGTCTGCTTTTTCTCCTTCTAAAAGCATTGGTTTTATACGGTGATCCGCTGCGGCCACAGTTCCAGTTTATCCTGGTGTTGTATTGGGTTCAGGTCTCGCCAGTCAAGTATGTCCACACACACACAGATGTCCTGTACTGCTGAATGCTAAAAGACTGATGACCTCTAGTCAAAGATCAGTCACAATGTTGTTGGGGAGTGATGGGAAATATTACGTATTTATTCATATTTTTTTGTAGGAGTAGATTGTTTCTTTATAAAACATTTTCTGTGGCTGATTACCTGTTGTCTTGTAGCCACTGCTCTACGCCTAAGAATGTACGGCCCCCTCCCACACTTATTATCAACATACCCTTGCATACTCACATACTCATGCACACTCCACTTATTGTGTATTTACTGACACTAGCTATTGCTGTGCAGTTGTGTGTGCACTTCTTTGTGTAAACATACAAAAATACAAATACAAATAAAAAAGAATAAATGACGGCGTGTGGACAGGGGGAAAACTCGCTTTCTGTACTGAGCAGTTAAAAGATGCAAATAAAAAAGTCTTGTTCTTAGAATATTCCACTATGTCTCAAAAAGTCATTCTGACATTGAACAAATATTTCAAAAATACACACATTTACAGTAGTAATGCACAAACAGAATTCCATTCACATCCATTGTTTTGTTTCTCAAATGTTGCTGAACTGAACCTTTAACCTAAAGATTCAAGCAACATACAGTAACAACTGTGTGAAATTACAGGATGATGACATCACTGAAAGCATTAAGATACAATGCTGGGAGAAATTGATGCAAAGTGGCAGAAGTGTGCAAGCCATCCACAGAAACCAGCTCTGATTGTAAGTCTTATTAATTAATAACATACCAGGAAGTCAAAGACATTAAGCAGATTATGGGGGCAGCGAGCTCCAAAGGCATGCGCGTAACCCAACACACCCAACCGGATCTGAGCACTCAGCGTCTGGCTGCAGAAACAGGAAAAAGTGCTTATTCGGGTTCAAAAACAAACCCTAATTTGATGGTATTCTGTATTCTCATATTTGGTTTGGCCAGAGCCCAGGTGATTGATGTGGCAGCAAACCTGACTGAGAGAGGCTGCGTGTTGTGTTGATGGTCTACTTCACTCCATAATCAGATGGAGGGGTGTGTGTGTGATTGATTGTCCCAGTTGGTATGTCTTCCTCCAACGTGCGTGCATGTGTGTTTTTCAAGGTCTTGCTACTGTGTCAGATTACCTGGCTGGTTAGGAAATGCCTCCCAGTTTGTGTTTTTCTTCCCCATCTATAATATTCAAATCAGTTCCAGGAAAAAAAATGTTGCTTTGGGGAAACTCAAAAAATATCTATTTGATTTGGAATTGGGTCTGCAGCTCTGCATGCACACTGCAGACAACACTTCGTTTGCGGACTGATATTTTATTCAGACCCGGCAACACATCTCAGAGACATTTGGGAGAAATGATACATGTCTTTTCCACTGCAGCAGGTATGAATCTGTTGTGTGGCTGCCTTGTAAATCATGACTCCTCCTCTGAGTGAAGATAGCTTTCCCACTGCTTACTTCTATCAGGAAGTGCCATCATCTTTTATTATTATTTGTATTATTTTCCAGCTTGAGCGCAATGATTGCAAAGGAACGGTATGTGGTTTTAGCTGCCACTCTATAATTGGCCGTAGTATAATATGATTGTTGCCACTTTGTTTTTAAAGATGTACAGGTGGTGCAGGAGTGGAATGTAAAATAAGTCAAAGTGGTAAAAGAGAATATGAATGCCAGCTGTCACACTCCAGAGGACAAGCTAAAAGGGTTTTTTTATGAAGCTGAACTGAACAAGAATCCAGTGGGAGGAAAGAAAAACAGTGTTTGTGCCGTACAGGTGAGGCAGAAACATGCTCTGCTGAGATAAAGCATGCCATGTCATATGTAGAGCGTTTTTTTGTAGAGTTCAGAGTGTTTGTGGCACAGATAGCTGGAAGTCATGCTACTAACTTGGATCTTATTTGATAGTTTTGGCTTCCATTCCTATTACAATAATATCATTGAACTTCTAAAGGTAATTGCTGAAATTATCATCACTTTTCAGCTTTGACCTACTCTACTTACCATAGTTGTGTGTATATACACGTCCTGTGCAGTGAGGGATTATTACCGACATGGTGTGGCTTGTTTACGGCCTGTCTGTGTCTTGTCTCATATCTTTTTATTGATGTGGCAGTGGTAGAAATGAGGCCCAAGTGATGCTAAACTAGAATCATCCTTCAGAATTATGCATTTAAGCCTATAATGTCAACATAGCCTAACAAGCCGAAAGTTATCATAGTGGTAGGTAAACTATGTTATGTATGTAAAGCTAAGCTAGGCTAACCACATCCTGACTCCAGCTCTGAACTTGATGCACAAACATGACATTGATATCATTATACCTTTTCTTATCTGCCTCTTAGAAAGAAGGTGAATAAGTGTATGTTTCAGAATGTAAAAATATTCCTTTATTGTTCACTCAACCAAATTATTACTTGTGAATATGACCGTCAGTGTGTCCCAATATGACCGTATCATATACCATTACTATGAAGTGAACACTAATGCATGCTATATTTTAACATATACAATTTATTACTACAAAATAACCTAAATGAGCATGTGTCACAAACATCAACCAGCTGCAGTTTCAGTTCCAATTTCAAATGAAAATTGTTATAAGTGAGTTATTTTTCAAGTTGCCAATGGAGCACCACTCTCTCCAACATTTGATCACATTTTCCCAGCTATGAGGAGCTCTTCCATTTCCATAATGTGATCAAGTGATTTTAGTATGCATGTACTCATTTAGTCAATTTGGAAGAGTGAATACACTATATACCCAAAATAGAGTTGGTATTGCATAAAAATTATGATTTTAAACAAGAAAGAAATACATGAAAGGTGTTTCAGAAAAAACAAAAAAATGAGGGGTGACATTTATGCAGACCCTGTAGGTGTATCTTTCTCAGCTGAATGTAGAAAAACTTCAGAAGCCATAAAGAATCCACAGGTATCAGCTTCCATAGCGGGCTGATTCAGTATCGGGTGTGATATTGGAGTCAGCAGCGTTACCATTCGGAAGGAATATTAAACGAGTTTGATGTATGGTGAGCACCCATGTCCATGCGTGTTTCCCCCAGCATAAATTAATCCTGGGACAAGGATCTCATATGAGGGGAAACAGAGATCTGTTCCTGAGATCATCAGAGGGGTCTCCCGGGTCCAGCCACGACAGCCTGCAGGAAGGAGGCCTGGTTAGGTGGCCATAATGACCAAACACAGCGCTGATTGGACATCTTGCATGCATTAAGGCGGGTTAGATGATGCACTGTGTCCTTCAGCCCTGGAGATCCGATAACAAAGCCGAGCTGTATGGGGTAAGGCGATCCCGGCGCAGGGCCACGGCTGCAGGCCGCTGCCTCTGCTCCCAAAGAAACACCTCTCTGTTCTACTGCCATGAAAGTGGAGACCTTGAGATGCACACAATAAAGAGTCACATGTGGACGCAGACATGTGGAGAGCAGACTGGGGGACAGAGGAAAAGCTGTTTTATAAGGGTCCTTGTATGGGAAGCAAAACAAGAGGCCGGAAATTATGAGACAAATTATATTAAGTGATATTGGACTATATATTATATATATATATATATGGTTCATCCATACTTTCTCTTTTTTCAACACAACATAATTCTGTCAAATGTTGTATTTGTACTATGTTGTTTATCCTGTACACACGACATCTATTGCACGTCTGTCCGTCCTGGGAGAAGGATCCCTCCTCAGTCTCTCCCTGAGGTTTCTTCCATTTTTCCCCCTTTTATTATGGGGTTTCTTTTAGGAAGTTTTTCCTTATGCGATGCGAGGGTCTAAGGACAGTGGGTGTCGTAACCTGTACACTGAGACAAATGTATAATTTGTGATATTGGGCTATATAAATAAATTTGATTTGATTTGATATAAATACATTTGATTCAAAATTATAACAAGTAAATTCACATAATATTGTGAATTCTTTATCTCATTTTATTTAATCTTTTATTATCATCATTTATCTCATCTTATCTTATATTATCCTAATTCATCTTATCTTATTTTATTTATCTTATCTTAATTCATCTTATTTTATTTTATTTAATCTTAATTCATTATTTTATCTTAATTTATCTCATGTTGGCGGGAGCCTAAGATTGAAGATTGTCATTGCAATTGACTGCTTCTCTGTAATTGTTTTGCACATGTGAATAAAGAACTTGAAACTTGACCTTAAAGAACTTGAATGATTTCATCACATTTTATCTGGTCTGATCTTGATTAATCTTATTTTATAATGTCATTTTATTTTATCTTATTTCATTCATATGTTCTGTTCTTTTTTTGTTTTTAAGAATACCTGTTCCTTGACGTCGGTGGGCGGACCGTTGGTAACTTTCTTAAGAACTTAGGAGTGTGAGGTGAGCCTGTCTCCATGTGCGTCGACACCGACCTACGAATGCCTGCACAGAGGGAACGCTGGCCTTACCTTCCGGCTCAGGGAAGAGTGGTGGCTGCTAACCCCGGAACACTGGAAGGGTGAGAGACCGGTGGCAGAGCTGGGAAGGATGTTGTGGGCATACTCGATCCACAGGAGTTGCTTAGACCAGGAGGAGGGGTTGCGGGAAGCGAAGCAGCGTAGGGCTATCTCCATGTTTTGGTTAATTCCCTCTGCCTGACCATTGGATTGAGAGTGAAAACCGTATGATAGACTGACAGTAGCCCCCAGCAGCGTGCAAAACTCGGACCAAAAGTGAGAGGTGAATTGTGACAACCATGAAGTCTGAACTCCTGTTGGAGCATAATTTCAGAAGTTTCTTTGGCAGTAGGCAATTTGGTAAGTGGAATGAATTGACCAGACTTGAAAAACCGATCAACGACTAGTATGACTGTGTTACCGTCAGAGGGTGGTAGGCCAGTGACGAAATCCAAAGAGATGTGGGACCATGGGCGAATTGGAACTGGCAAGGGATGGAGAAGAGCGGAGGGAGCCTGCTGGGAGTTCTTCTATTGGGAGTGACAAATCCTCTGGTGTCCTCCTCAATGGAAGACTACCAGAAGAGTTGATGAAGTAGCGCTAGGGTGCGTCTCACCCCAGGATGACAAGCCAGGCGATTCGTGGGAGAAGATGCAGCGGGAGAACTGTGCAGGTGAGCTGACGGTGTATCACTGCATCATACACCAGGAAGCGCTGTGTTGAAAAGCTCTGGATATGGAACATGTAATAAGCACCGTTAACTTTATAAAAGCCAATTTAAGTCTTTTCTTGAGGAGATACATTCTGAACATGGCGACGAGCCCTATCACACAGAGGTGCGACGGCTAAATCGAGGGAAAGTGCTAAATAGATTTTTCGAGTTGCATGAGGAAATCTGCCAGTTTTTGGAAGCAAAGGGAAAGACACCACAGATCTCTGGGATGATGTGAGCTGGCCTTTTTGTGCGAAATAATGAAGCATATCACTGTTAAACCTCCAGCTTCAGGGCCGTGTGATCACGGACATGTATGATGCAGTGAGAGCGTTCCAAGCCAAGCTACGCCTGTGGGAGACTGATGCTGCAAGGAAACTTTGGTCACTACGTGTTTTCAAACACTGACAAACCATCTCCACCGCTGTGTTCCTGACAGCATTCTGCTGATAAACTGAGCGCACTTGGCACGGAGTTCACTCGGAGATTTGCTGACTTTGCAGCTCAGAAATTAAAATTGAACTGTTCAGCAATCCGTTTGCAGTTGACGTGGAAACAGCACCTGTGAATATCCAAATGGAGCTGATTGACCTCCAGTGCAACGACACACTCAAGGCAAAACATGACTCTGTGGGCGCAGCACAGTTTCCAAGCTTCATCCCCGAAACGATGCCTCAACCCTCGTTCATGTTGCTTTGCATGTTTGGAAGTACATACCTGTGTGAAGATGAACAAAAACTCACACTGGAGCCTTCACTCACTGAGGGTTTCCACAGAGCCCCAAACACTAAACTGGCAGCTAAGAAAAGATTCCAAACATCTGGCTCTGACACATGTGCATACTCGGAGAATGTAGTCTACCTAAATATGTTCCATATCTTTTTACACTTTATCCAATATGTCTATCCTGTTCAATAAATGTGGACCGTGTTTGGCCCTCGATGTAGTCCCAGTTTGTCTGTGTTTGAGTTTGACACCCCTGGTTTAGACATTCAATACAAAAATGTAAAAATCTTCAAACAAGTGCAAATGTGTGAGCTTCTTTGCTAAAATTATAAATTAAATATAATTAAGTATGAGTGCAAGCATAGAGTAGTCCAAGTGTTTTTTTTAAATCTGAAAATACACTTTACAATATAAATAAACAGAAAATAAGCTTACATTTTTAAAGACCCCCTGACACCCCCTGTATGTATCAAGTAAGTGTGTTCTCTAAGGAAGAAATGCACATTTGATTTTTTCTTATAGTATGAATGAATGTGAGAAGAATTAGGGCCATGTAGGAAAGAAATGCATCTTAGATGTAAAATAAACCTCAACATTCCATGAGTCAAATATTCATACATTTTAGGTGTCACATTTCTCAGACATTTCAAAATTTTTATCAAATGGTCCTAATCCCACTCTATACAATACAAATACTTCAGGACATGCTGCAGGTTAAATCAGTATTTACTGTAATCATATCTGCCTATTTCCCCTTGTGTGTGAAGTGTGTAAGGTCCTGAAACCAGTTAGGATCAGGCAAAACCTCCACAGTTAGCAACATTCAATTATGTGTTTTTGTTTTCAGATCTAAAGTCTCTGCAGACTGCACACACGGATGGTGGAATTATTTCTGACAAAGAAAAAAAGAAGCTCCATGCTGTTATGGTTGTAATCAGCTGGCAGCACTTTCCACCCAGCAGCACTTTGGTTTATATATGTCGACATTTTTACGTTCAGCAAGATCACATCTACCAGTTACAACAACTGCATGACTTACGAGGATATGCTTTATGTGGAGCCTGTCTTGTGATGACATGCGTGGGAAAGACAAATGGCGGCGGTACAGTACCCATTCAGCCCCAAGAAGAAAAGAGAAACATACGTCTGGCCATTGATTGTGTGGCACGGAGCAGCAGATTTGGTTTGAGGGGAAACAAAAGGTTGTCTTTTTGGTGAGATCTGTCTCTTGGCTCTGAGATGACTTCTTTGCAGGGATCTATTGTTCTGCTGCAAAGACACAAGAGGATCACTAAGACCAACATCCCCCCCAGGATAAGTAAGTGGTCTCCTTTACGACCACCAGTTGATTCAATTCAAAGCATCGTTTGTGTGATTGTAAATCTTTCATTTAATTCCAAGAGGAAATACAGTGGGGATGTTGCTTTATCAAGGGCACAGCGAAGTCAACATATGCAACTTTATACTTTTACTTAACACTTCAAAGGGAAATATTACACTTTTAACTTCAACTACATTTGTGTCCTACGTTGTGGATTAGGGCCATTAAAGTGATTTATTATCACAGTTCCATACAATCAGTACACTTGTGATAGACTGATTCAAAAAAATAAGAATGGTCAAAATTGAAGCAGCAGAGGCCAACTTTTAGTCCCTAGTAGTATCCAAAAACATTGGATCCTACAATTCCAGAAGTGACAGCTCATTTGGGGCACGTGCTGGCAGCAGAAGAAAGCGTGGTTTTAGTGGTACTTAGAAGTTTAGAAATAAATATAATTCTGGATTAACCCATGAAATCTCCGGTTGTAACTGTTATTTATCATTATTATACAATGTAATGTCAGTGGCTGGATAGAATAGTTGCAATGGCAATAAAAATGTCAATGTTATTGCAAACACAAATAAATAGTTTCTAGGAAAACAATATTTATTTTGTCACGCCTACATTCTTACTTCATGTCACAAAGGTTTATTGATTACATTTCAATCCTACTTTGTCAGGTGAAATGAATTTAGTTAACAAGATAGGACATTACATTTAGTTTTAGTTACTCTCACAAACCTTTGCACTTATAGTGACTAATGACTCTTACTATGTTCATTCTGCAGTAGAATTTGGGAACTGGGGAAAGCATATCCCTCACACTCTTCATCCAGGACCCCACCCCATCCTCCCTCCACAACTCCCCCCATCCTTCCCAGCCAGCTCTGGGCTGAATGAAAGAGAAAATAAAGAGATCTAAATGTCAGCGGGGAGCTGAGTGCATTCCTCTCGCCGTGTCCCAAGACCGGTCACCCAGAACAACTTGTGATCCTGGGACAAAGCTGACGACAGCAGGTGGTCATATAAAGACATTTTCCTTCCAGAATTAGATCTTATCCCAGGGAAGTGCCATTGAGTCATAGATAATACCTCCGCACCCCCCATCCTGCTGGGTCCAGAAGGATTTTCATTTCAATTTCTTTACACAACGATGCTTTTCATCTTGACCAGGGTGAGATGACAGTGCTGCAACTATGAAATAAATGGGAAGCAGTTGAAAGCTAGAATTATCCCTGCAACATTGTTTGGAATGCCTCACTGTTTCCATTCATGTACATTTGTGACATTCTGAGATGCAACAGAAAAATTATCTCTCACACACACATACACACACACACACACACACACACACACACACACACACACACATACACACACAAGCTTTAATCCAAACACGGCTGGTATTTTATAATTTCATCCCCTCTGTCGCCTTTTTCCCATCTTGTTTTCTAGGGGGCGTATAAATGATGCATGAGGACGAAAATGTCACACTAAAATAAAGAGAAAGCAATTTCATCACATAGAAAATGATCATTTTCTACTTTTTCTTTAATGTTTACAGCTTTACTGTAGTGAAATAGCAGCTGTTACAAAGAGCTGAATGTTTCAAAGTGTCAGGTGAGACATAATTCACACAGAGGCTGCATGATGATCAGAGGTCATACTGTGTGATCTAAACTTAGAACTGCTAATGCAGGATGTCAACATGAAACAGGTAGTACAGACATTACTGGCAAAGTCAACTAACCAAGGACTTGGACTGACGTGTGTACCTTCATTTAGTTTATTACAACCGGAGTGTCATTTTCAGTTATAACAAAGTAATAGCTGATATCTGGGGAAAAGGCAACATGGAGCAAGAAACAAAAGCAAATGGATGCTTTAAACAGGTTGTAAACAGACCAACAGTTGATCCAGATTATCTAAAGCAGTGTTTCCCAACATAGGGGGCGGTACCCCCATGGTGCCCAAAATAGATCTGAGGGGTCACAAGATGATTAAAGACAGAAAAAAACCCCAAACTAATTATATATTTATGATTCTGTTTTTTAAGAGGTATTAAAAGTCCTTAAGATTAAACAATCGGAGGAGTAAAAATCACAAGTATGTAGTGCCTTGTTTTTTGGATCGCGTGTACAGAAAACCTGTGTGCACAAACAGTAAGTACAGTAGGTCAAAGGTGAAAGTCTATGAATATCTTTTAATTACATTGTTTTCTACTAAAACATTTTTTTACAAATCATTTCATGTTTTATAAAACTGTAAATAACCTAGCAAGGTGTGACAAACTCATGCAATGCATAAGCACAAAGTGTATTCGGACTTCAATACTGGAAGAATTAGGCTGAGGATATTTACTTCTCACATATTGTAGGCATGTGTCTGCTCTGCTGGTTAACAAGTCGTTTAGTCTAATGGTTTGCTCAGTTGAATATAATCTAGTTTAGTCTCCTGCTCCGGCTTTTTCGGTTTTATTGAATTTGAACCATTAGTAGAAGTAAATGGTGTGTTCTGCATATTTGATGGAGTAAAATAACTTGCAAAATTCTTTCATTTTTTGATGTTGTATTCACATGGTTGAATACACTTATTATAAGTGGATTTGGATAAAAGCGTCAGCTAAATAAATGTAATGTAATGCAAACAATATAAAGAGTAAAGGGAGCTTTATTTTTACTTTTTAATAGAAACTATAAGATTATAGTCACTTATTTTACATTTATGAATGTAGAATTTCACCATTAAAAATAAGATTCATATGAACAATATTTGCTTTAATATTCCTTCTTAAATGGCAGCAAAGACAATACCTTTTAAGGAAAACAAAAATCATCAAGAAGGTACATTTGACGAAAATGAAGAACATCTGCCGAACACGTTCCAGTACAGAAGCAATAAAACTCACAGATGTTTCAGAACTGGATTCACAAAAGGAACAGCCGGAATTGATGGTAGTATTGAATTATTTTAGCTCGGTGGTATTTATGGAGTGTTTACATTTGTCAACAGGACGACTTTTTTCTCCAACCTTTATTTTGAGCAACTGTTTATATAACATGACATTGGAAATAGTTATGACTGAATTAAGTGAAGTGGCCCTTGGGAAAGAATTCTCTGTTAGGCCTCTACTGACCCTCAACAACATAACACCATCTCCACATTGTGTATGACCCCATCAGGTACAGTGCACACAGCAGACTACACACAGCATCTTGACTATGAACCCAGAAACCAACCTGCAAGCCTTTGTTGTAATAATACTACCTGCTCCCAGTTGTTCTGTCTTTAAGTTGTAGGTCATTTGATTAAATACAATTTCATGTATTAATATGCTTCATGTGAGCACAATATAAACCAAAAATAATAACAGTCCTCATATCACATTTTGACTTAGCATTAGGGCCCATGTGCAGAACAAGTCCCTTTAAACAAGTCTGTGTGCAATTAAGTGTTTGGTATTTCAGGATTGATGGCAGAATATTATGTCTGACTTGGAATGACAACCACCTTTCTATATTACACCTTTAAAGTTTCTCTTGCAGAAACAAGCATGAGGACCAATTCATGTTCAAAAAGGAAAACATGCAGTGGGAAGAAAAGATCAATCAAAATTCCTTCCTGTGCTCATCAATAGAATTGTTCATGGTAGGCAGCACACAGGGCTTGTCTGCTTTTTTTCCTGACTGTTTTGACATCCCTTGATTCCGCTGAGTACCCATTCTATTTTTTTGATCCATGCACATTTTCCACTGTGACTCCCCCATTTACACAACATGTAGACAACTTGTGACTTCACCCTGCAGACCAAAGCGAATATTTGAAAAGCTCAAACCATGGCTTCATTTTTCTGATGGATAGTTTTGCTGGAAACTGTGGTTTTGAATCCCTTTATGTGCTGAAGGCAAAGCTTGAACTGTGGATGACTCAAACCTAAAAGGCATGTATAGCAGAGCATAAAAGCTTTGAGCCTGTTTCTTTTGAGGGCCGTATTTACAGATAGGACCGTGCAGTTGTGTGTTTCGCTCAGACTTTATGTCATCAGGGTTCATTAAGATCTAAGAACATGCTCCTAACCTCAGCTGAAGTCTCATGGAATATATTATCATGTTTCACTCAAAATTAAGTTTACCTCAAATGCCACACCGGCCAGCCAACTTTAGAGCCACAGGCACGTTTATGATATCATAAACGTGCCTGTGGGTTCAACACAGCTTTCACTTAAAAAGCATCAAACCACAATATGAAAGAAATTGTATGTTGCTACTGTATGTGTTTTAAATTATTCTACATCAAGGTGTTCTTTCCAGAATCCCTACTTGGGAACTTAAAACTCCAAATGCCATGAGTAGTTTCTGGTCAGTAACGCAAATACGCAATAAAGCGTTACAGTAATTTGATTACTTTTTCAGTAACGATGAGGAGGGAAAAAAGCTACATCCACTGTGCAACTGAAATTAATAAATAGAACTTAGGAAAGCCACTTGACTAAAGTTTGTTGATTATATTCTTTTAATTTATCTTTTTGTAAGTGACTTAAATAAATATATCTAAAACACATGAATAAATAATTTGATTATATTTTTCAAATAACTTGCCGAACACTGTCAGATTCACAATAGGAATACAATAAGACCTGTATTTAAAAGGAGCATTGATATAGTGCGTGTCTAAAGAACACTGTATCATGCATGGTCACCCTCCTCTCCCTCTCCTCTCTATCTGCAAACACTGGCCACACGGGGCCTGAGCCAGCCAATCTGCTATCCCAGCCTCACCTTTCCTGGATCATTTGCTGACTAACACCTGATACTTTCATGTCGCTAACTCACAGGCTGCCCACACTTGCCTTGCCAAATGGCCCGAGACCACCTATTCTGCTGGTCCCTATTGTGGATCAGTTGAACCCCGTCCAGGAGCAAACTCTGCCTAATTGACCCCATATGTTCTCCCACGGTTCAGATCCACCCGCTGGCAATATCTATGGTTCAGTACCAAAATCGTTTAAATGCAGACTTCATGCGTGTATGGGCTCAGCGATCAAAGACACAAAGATGGTATTGATCAGAAGGCAACAAGTCCTACATAAAAGAAGCCTTGTTTTTGTGGCCAATTCATCTGGCCATTCAGATGAATAAACTGAAACCCTGTCCATATAAAAATGCCATAAATAACATTACACGCATGAAATGAACAGAGTCATTTGAAAAGATGAAAAGACATGCATTATTTTAATTTGTGACATTTTAATGTGTGGTGTGTTTATCTTGTGAGTACAGTGTGTCCTGCAGCCTGTGCTGTGTTCAAAGGCTGTAGTGGCGAGGGGCCTTAAAAAGATGTGTGTGCCAGAGAGAAAGGACAAGCAGCAGTTGGCAGGACTGTTGGGAGTCAGTGACTATTGGCAGCTGCACAGTGTGGAGGAGCTGGTGCTCTGTGTAGCCTTCACTTCCAATTGTAATTTATTTGCAGGTTATTAAGGGACTATGGAGAAACAATCTGGAACATTTGCTAATAAACACTTTGCTGCTCTTTATAGAACAAAAAATATTTAATTAAGCTGTACATTTGCTGTTCTGAGCATCTGCTAATGTAGGCATTTTCTAGGGAGAAAACAAGCAACAACCTTCACGCAGGACTTCATGTGTTTCATGTGTCTGACAGCAGCAAAAACCATTCATCAAATATCTCCTTTATCTCCTACATCAGAATTTTTTTTTTCAATCCTTAACTAACACAAATCTGCCAGTGGGGTTAGATTATGTCACCTGGTTCCAATATGTATTTGTTTCAAGTTGGCTTTTTGTTATACTAGTCCAGCAATCTGCTTTCTACTTCATTGTTTCAGCAGGTTTAAGAAACTAGAAAAAACTAATTAGGTGAAACAACAGTGTGGCTCACTCACGTGTGCACATGGGATTTTACAGTAAGAATACAGAATATCAACAGTCTTTACTTTACTTACTTTACTTACTTACTTTACTTTGCCAAGTATGTGCAGCAATTCAGTACAAGAAGAACACTGTAGTTACTGTAAGGACTGATACCCAATGTGGGAAGCATGGGATGCCAGGACTGCCACCATTGCCACCCTGAGCAAGACACTTAACCTGCTTAAGCTGCTCCAGGGAGACTGTCCCTGTAGATAGTTCACTGTAAATAGCTCTGGATAAGAGTGTCTGCTGTAATAGAGTGACATGTAATAATTTTATAAAGCCATTCATAAAACTATCTGATAAAAATGCACCATCATTGTTTTAACACAGAAGAAAGTGTGTTTTGTGTGTGTGTGTGTGTGTGTGGGAGCAAGAGACAGAATTTCAAAAGGACCCACGAGTGCATACAAACAGCTCGGCCTCTGTTGCAAACCTCCCATGGTGCCGGCGGAGAGAACCAAGTTTGCCTCAAACTGCTCCTCCAACAAAGTGCCGCACAGAAAATCTGGAACAAATTCTTATCTAACTCTTGTTGGAATTTGCAAGAGCTGTCTATGAAAATATCAGCAATTTAAAGCGAGATCTTAAACTAAAGTCAAAGCTTCTGAGCCTTAGTGGCAGCCCGAACTGTAAAAGTTGTCAGAGAGGAAGAAGTCTTATCAGAGTTGATAATTAGTGTCAATTAAGTTTATTAGGATGCAGATGATCTGGATTTCTTTCTAAGGAATTGAGCTCATTATAAGACAGCAGAAGGCCTAAAAATATTTATCACGGTAGTTTTCAAGCTTTATCTTTATTTACCAAATATCCGTCACTCATAATTCAATAAGTGTAAAGTAAATGTAATGGCCTCCTTTTGGGACATAAGGTTGTGTGGGAGGAAACTCCAGACACTGTGTTTGACTGCCACATGACAATCATGAGAATGTGTTTGATAGCTGTATCCATCAAGTCTAATGTCATTCTAGCAGCCCTGAGCAACAAAGCGTGCAAAGAGACATAATTATATTATCACATCCCACACAAGTAATCGTCCAAAATGTCTCCCAAATGAGTTGCAACATGAAGCTCCTCGAGTTTCTAACTATCAGGGGAGAGATGAGAGGAAAGGTGTGAACCAACTGCTTTCTGGAGAAATTACAACACACAAAGTGTCCAAGGGAAAAATAGATGAATATCAATCTCATGTGTGTGTTGAATACAGATCTGGAGTCAGGACTTGGTCAGCCTAACTTTGGATAAAGACTGGCAGCAGGGGGCCTCTGTCCAAAAATATGGCTACCAACACCTCTAAAGATCACTTAGATACCACTAGAGATAAGACAACACAATTTGATTTATCTTTTTGTTTGTTATTTCCTGTTCTTATCATGAAATCTGTGCTGTGTGAGTCATGCTGGATGTAGTGGCTCATAGATGTGTTGTTAAAAGAGACTGATGGAGGCCTCATTCCTGTCTCAGGTCAGTGCACTCAAACAGTGAGCAGCTCAGTCCCATTGACAGGCCGTGATGAAGTGGCCTTTACGACAACTGACCAAAGCACACGATGGATGGGACAGCGTGTGTATGTTTGTGGCTGGGGCACCTGTGCCTTGTCAGCCATGTGACACTCCCCTGCTGAGGTGTTTCCTGGTCAGCGAGCCATCACTCTTCTCCACATTGTAAAGCATTTCTAAAGGTTTGAGCCACACTACTGTTCAAATTAATATCTCTTCTGCCACGCTTCCTACTCGTGTGCAACATTTTACATTACTACATGAGCTGTGGGCATAGTATCATTTAGTTGATAGAACTTCTTATACACACATAAGTTCATACTTTATAGGAGTTTCTTGAAATGAAGTAAGAAGAGCTGGATAGTTAGCAGGATATCATGACAGAGGTCTTAATAAAAAGAAGTGTTTGGTCTCTGGAAAAGGCTTCCCCAAAATACAACTGGTGAAAGCTTAATGCACCAAAGTGGTTGCTGTTTACTAATCTAGTGATCTGTCGTCCACAGATATTGTCCATTGTCCACACGGATTTGTCGCTGACATTTCTGCCACATCTCATAATTACTCAGACTGAAGGAACAACATGCTGTCAGTTATTTGTATTCAGGGGTAGTGTCCAGAGGGTGGTACTAAAGTGTCAGTAGGTTGGGAGAAAAATAAAACTTTTTACGATGCAAATACAGATTTAGCATTTTCTGTATTTTGCTATCCACCATACCTTTGCAGACGTTCAAGTTTTTGTCATGCTTCTTTAGGGCTTTCTCAATTGTATTACTAAATAAGAGTTTCAACAGTTATTGAAGTTTTGCGTTTCCATAAAGGTATGAGAAACAACAATAATAATAATAATTGATGGCGCAGAAGATCAGATATACGGTATGCTGTATTGTAAATCCCTAGCAAGGAGCAAGCTCCAAAAACACTGGATCATACCCATAATGCAGTTTGATACTATCTTTCATCAGATTGCCTGGTAAACGACAACATTTTTGTGACGCTTGATTTCTGTTAAAAACAAATGAAGGCATCACCATGACATCATCAGGGGTTCTTTTTTCAGGGGTTCTTCTGTGAGCGCCACAGAAGACATGCCACTGTTTTCACAGGCTGACTAATACGCTTCATGACAAGTAAACTGATATTCATACATAAAATCAGTGGAGTGCCCCTTTGATTTTACTATATGTGGTCATTTCGGACCTCCTCAATGTTCAAATCTAGGAATATATAATAGGTTTACATAGTATTTATATGTATGTGTAATACTGTATCTAGTGGTTCTAGGCTTGTGTTATAAATATTACACTGCTTGTTTACTTCAAGGTTTGATACCTTTACAATATAAGCAGGGAAATGCTAATAACAATTCCACTAGTTATGATTAATATATTAACTGTTTTTCTATATCTTGTACAATTGCCAGGGGGACTTAAGAACAGCTTGACGACAAGCAACTGTCAGCATTTGGACACATTCCAGGAACATGCAGCTTTTCAAACTGAGTTCAGAACAGAACTGTCAATAGTTATTAATTTTAACAAGTTCTTAACCAACACAATACATGAGTGGCAACGCTAGTCCTTACAGGTTCTTGTTATTTTAATCAGTATACAAAGAACCAATTAAACAAACACTTCATCTGTTTAGTTAGAAACAGTCGCGGTGGCTCGGAATTCAAATCTGTGAAATGCTAATCTCTTTTCATGGTCCAGTTCTCCTTGATTTTGTCCTCAGAGGGCCTCCCACCAAGATTTGTGACTTGAATAAGAGGCACATAGTTGGCACCTCGCTGCAGAGGGAGCACTCTGAAGATAGAGTTAGAACAGACAGATAGGGAAAGACCTTCAGTGTGTCATGACAAGGTTTCTACTTCAGAAATTGCTGCTCTCTAGGGAAACGTAGTCACTTTTTATCAAATAGAGTCTGGCAACTTTGTACAGCAGTTGCTTCAAATGGCAAGGAAAGGTAATATTTGAAAGTGTTGATCTCCGGAAATTGTGAAATCAGAAACTGCACAGATTGGTTTAAGGCAATCAGAACACACAGTCTGTGATTACTTTATACTAAAGAAGAAATGAGAAAGACTAAACATCTCCAGATGTAGCTCTCTCTAAATATAGGTCTCACTCACTGCTGTTGAAGATGCAGTTTGTGTGTTTCTTGATACATTTTGTTTGTCACTTAGTAAAGATTGAGTAGAAACCAAAACAGAATTTTGAAAAAGTATATATATAAAAATGTCAGTGATGTGACTCAGTAATGTCTGTTGTACAGCAATGTCTATCTAAAGTGTCTTAACATTAGCAAACCTTAGAAACCATAAGCTACTGATCATACGAGACAAAGAACAAGATGTGTGATGTAAGGGATGACTCAGCAAACCACTCGTAGGCATGTTGATAGATAGCGGTGAAAACAAACTTGCTTCAACTGTTAGTGAGTCAGGCTTCCATCCAAATGACTTTTTTGAAGCCTGAATAAGAAACAATAACGGTTGACTTGTGAGCTGTTATTGAAGTGAATGTTTCAGTCAGTCCATTCTATCTGTTGAATGTCTGTGTGTTCGGGGCACACTCCGGGAAGAAGAGGACCGTTACAGTCTCTCCAAGCCTGCTGTCAGCCTGCCATATTGAGGCCCATGCCACCGCCGGCTCACTGACTGATTGCTGGATGAACATCCCCCCGATTGATGTGACAGACAATTGGCCTGCTGTTCCAACTTACCCGCCCTCCCCCACCCCTACTGCTTTCACACAGCAAGACTCACGGTAGACAGTGAGTGTGAGTGGCGTGTTGTGTTTTCACTGCAACATGCCCAGTAACTGACTTCAAAACTTTAAGTACTGAGGTTTATCTTACAGGCTGGCTGGCATAAGCATCAGATTAATGCAATTGGTCCAGTGATGAAAAGGGACTTTTTGCCACAAAATACATTTTGTTGACAAATTCAAGAATTCAAGAAGCAACAGAGCCTTTAGCCTTTAACAATGAGCACTTGTTTGCACACTTCAAGGTCCATGCCTGCTGTTGCATTTGAACTTCTATCAAACAACCACATTTTGTCAGGTCTAATACTGTTGACGGCATTCAAGTCGCCCTCTGTGTCAGTGGGCTGATGAATAGTTAAAGAGTGCGCATTATTTCTTATCCAGGGGCCACTGTATAAATCTGTGTTGGAGCTTTTGCTTGCTTGTCAAAACCTTTGTGTTCACGTTCATGTTGCCATGTCAAGTTCTTTCAGTCAGAGTGTAAAGGGCTTCAGCGATCCACTATTAAAGTTAAGTTATCTGGTGGAACCGGGCCATGGACGTGACAGTTTTCACAGCCTCTTGAGGTGGGCTGCTGTTGACATTGAGACATCACGACTGAGGCTGAGGTGAGGCCAGTTCCTGATTCTACCCAGCATGCACTGTGAAATTCTGTAAGGGTCTCAGTGTACTTCAAACAAACGTTTAACAGCGTTTTCCTACGAATGTCGATCAACACGAGTGATCAGTGTGCCTGTGCAAGCCCCTGTAGTGTAGAACCTGTTCACTCAACAAAACTACTTGGTTAGATTTAGAAAAGACAGTGGTTTGGGTTAAAATGACATAACTGACGTATGTTGCGTTAGTTAAGTTACGGAACAAAAGTACGTTTAAATAAGTCAACATTGACTTTTGGTTTCACGTGGGACACAAACAACTCCTGGGTGAAAGTCATGTGTTTGGAATTATGTTTCTCCAAACATACACTGTTTACACTTAACTGTCTCTGTAAACCGATGTACCGACATTATTTGGGAGGTCTCTGACGCACACACCTCCAATATCTGAACAATGCATTGTGCAGACCTGCACATCAAGCTAGCTAACAGGTTGGTGCCCCCCGTCAATTAATTTGAAGCAGCCTTCAGTGCAAGGTTTGAATTAATATTAGAATGTTGCCCAGTTGAAATAGTCTTGCATAGGATGAAGGGTGCATTCAAAAAACAAAGATGAACAGGAACAAACATGCATGGCACCCTCCTTCCGACCAGAGTTGGATGTACTGGAAGGCTTCAGTGAACTGGTGTTGCTACCAGGAACAGAATTTAATTCATTGAGATCATTAAACCAACTCTCAGAAAAAAAAGAGATAAAGAGAGTAGAGGAGAAAGAGAGAAAACATAGAAAGGGTGCATGCATGGGCGATCAAGAGTGAGGTAGTGTGCATATGGATAGCCAGAGAAGTGAAACGGAAACTGAACTTTATCTGGCAATTATTGGATGTAGTCCAGTGTAATTCTCTGGTTTATCAGTGAAGTGTCTGTACTATACTGCAGACTGGAGTCTCTGCTAATGCGACACACATTAACTGTCTCATATGAATGGGTGCAGCGCAGGTCGAGCATGCATTGAGTAGACACGCGCTATACTGCATTGGTGTCTGAAAGCGGTGTTAGTGAGGTCCAACACTGATGTTGGTCCTGGGACCCAATGTTGCCTACTCCTCAGTAAGGAAAGTAGCTATTAGTAGTCCTAAAAGTCGCTAGAAGTCGCTAAATGAGGTCATCACCTAATTTGCATAATCATCAATTTGCATGTAATTGTAATGGACGCTGTAGGAGAGAGGAATAACTTTGTGTGAAAAAAAAGTGTGTAAAGAAAAACTTAAATATGTTTGGAACTACAAATTAACTTTCTTCTGTTGATTCTTGTTTTTTTGTTTGTTTTTTTGCCATTGAAATAGGCCATCACTTCTCAAAATAAAAAGCCGCTAGATTTGTCGCTAGTAACTTTTGATAAAGAAAGTCGCCAAGAGGATTTGGAAAGTTGTTAGATTTAGCAAGAAAGTTGCAAAGTTGGCAACACTGCTGGGATTTGGCGCTCTCAGTCCAGCTTCCAGAATTTTAAAGATGTTGGATGGGGTCAGGGCTCTGTACAGGCCAGTCGCATTCTTTCACACCAAACTGGGTAAAACATTTCTTTATGGAACTGGCATTGTGCACAAGGCAATGTCATTTTAAATTCAAATTCAAAAACTCTTTATTTGTCCGCGGGGGACAATTTATAGAGCTGCGTAGACTAGTACATTAAAAGTAAACACATTATAAGAAAAAATTTAAATGATAATGAAAAGAAAAATAACTGTACATACCGAGAAGGTTATAATGGCAATGATATGAAATTATAAAATTAGTGCAAAAATAACAACATGTTTTGCTGATGATATATTGTAAGAGGAAGGAATTATTTACTATTATTTACATGTGCCATGTGTTTGGTTGGTTTTGGTTTAGTATGTTGCTTGAGTTTATCTTTATCTTTTGTCTTGCACCTTTACAATACCTGCACACTCACAGCCTCCACTCATGCAACACACACACTACTGACACCACTGATTTCCACACTACACACGGTTCACTTTTAATTTGGTTTAATATGATTGAATAAAGTTTATTTTGTTAAACATGGGGTGTCTCCCTTTTGTTGTGGTCACTTGTGCCAGAGACCTGTACTACGAAGCAGGATTTGGGGTTAGCGAGGGAATTTCAGGGTTCACCCTGCTCAGTTTTCAGTCCTCACTTCTTAACGGGGTAGATCGCCATGGTAACTAATGCTGCACACTTAACCTGCTCCAGAGCTGGTTATGTATGGAATAAGAGAACAACTCGTGTAAAAGCACCGCCTGCTGACCAATCACAGCTTGTGCGTGGATGGTAAGATAATACGAAGAAGTTATAAAAGGCTATATAAAGACATAATAGCAACAGTTTAAACAACCAAATGCAGGAAGAAGAGCTGGCAAGAAATCTGTGTGAATGCGTAAATCAACAGGCTTATAATAGGCCTATCACTTCCCCATATAGGCCGTGTATCTGACTATAATTACATGTGGTTATTCTGTTAAATTAACGTGTTGCTTTAATGTATTCTTATGGCATGCATGAAAATATCCCCCCGGTGGTGTGAAACAGACTTGGGAGCAAATAAAAAATAAATATAAGAACATAATTCAAAGCGGTAAATAAGTTTACGCTTTGCACCACCTGGTTGCTGTGTAACATCCTGTAGGCATAGATTAAATGCAAAACAACTAAATACAATGATGAAGGACCACTTATTAATGCTGCAAAAGCGAGACACTTGGTCTTGCATTTGTACATTCACTGCTACAGGCCTTAACCAGCTGGTTGCTGTGTAATCAGACCAGAGGCAGAACTCTTTGCTCACTTTTGGGCAGATGGAGGCCTGGGATCGGACAACTAACACCTTGCTCCTGGACTTGCCTGTAGATTGATACGGAAAAGTCAGATCTATTAAATTGTAAAAAGTGGCTGGTGGCTGTGACAGACGACAGGCAGCTCCTCCTCATGCTTCAGTGTGAGTGAAGGTCCTCCAATGTTTCTGTGTTTTAGCTGTTTGATTGGTGCCTCACTTTGGCAGCCATCTGCAGGACTGCTGACGCTGCAGTTTTAATGTCTGTCTTCTATTTTCTGCTTTTAAAAGTAAAAGTCACTTTAAAGCTATTATTTCTAAAATGACAGTTAAAGGGAGAGTCCCTAATAGAAAATGGTAATAATATACAGTATCTATGAATATTCTGTGGCTCTAGTGGAGTAAGTGTGACAAAATGACCCAAGAGACGTCACGCAGGTATCACGGCTTGGGCTTGAACATTACACATGTTCTGCATTACAAACTGGCAGCAAACAGGATCCCATGGAGGGATCAAATGATCGAGTTATATTATTAAAAGTCTTACTGAAACTTGACCCATTCTATATGGCCTTTGCTTTGACTTGACTGGTAAACACCTGAATCTTTTAAACCCCATGCACTCCATGTATGTAACTGCAGGCTTTTTTTTACATGTGTAGGCTAAGTTTAAGCCAAAATCATTTTCTTAGTCTTGACAAAGCTCCTCCAGAGAATACTTGTTTAACAGACGGAGATAAGAAAAAAGTTACTTCATGTGCAAAATTGGTGGAATATATCTTTATTGTTTTTTTTGTGACTGGACCAATAAACAGTTAGGTTGTTGGTTTTGACATTTGGCAATTTGTTCAATTCTTATGCCAAAGGAAAATACTTTTTTATTTAACAAATGTTCTTGTGCTTAATCGACTAGCTGTGGATTAAAACAATGTATTTGTATCCTTCCAGTGTTTGAAGGGTTGAGGTCTAATGGCCTATGGTTTCATAAACCTACAGAGAGACACCCAAAGGTTACAGAGCTGAGTTACATGGGTTGTGGTGTATTATCATCAATCAAAAAAGCAAAGGAACCAATTGAATGACACACCATGAATTCCAATTGTATCTTAACAAGTAGGAATTGGTATTGATGTGGGACAATAACGCTTGTCAAAGATTACCAGTCACAGAGGAAGATAGCCACCCACAGAAGCCATGAAAGATGATTCAAGGTCCCAAAGGAAATGTATCTTGGTGTCTTCATTTATTTTCCCTTTGAAAAAACAACGAAGAAGGAAAATGCATAAAACAGAGAAATGAGGGCAGATGTAGGCCATGAGTGGAGGAGATGCTTAATCAAACTGATGTTAGAAGCGTGAGTGCAGATAGCGCTGATCATACTTAACTCCATTGTGTTTTTTGTCAGGGAACAAAAACAGAGACTCATTTTTGTAGGCTTTGTTCTTACTGTAATCTAATCATTAAGATGTCCGTTCTTTGTCTGGCTTTATTACACGACAACATTTGCTAAGAGCAGAGCACAGAGCAATATTTTCCCTCTTCATTTACATCTAAAGCAGATTCCAGCAGTAAAAGGTGTCACAGGGATCCACAGACTGTCCTTTGAGACCAGCCTTGTCCTGGTTTTCAAAGTCATATTAGCCATCCTGTCGCGTAGTGTACAACGCAGGGGACAACCAAACAATAGACTTCACCAAGGGAACTCTGCAGCAATTCAACAGCAGTGGTTTCGAGAGCTTTCCCGCCAGCTTTATCAGAAAACTGCCAATGAATATGTTGTTGAACAAACAGCCATCCAAACAGGACCACCATGCCTAACGTCATTATACCTGTGTCCTCGGCTCATCGACGGGAAGAAAGCGCCAGCCTCGTCTCAGGAACCCTTATGGGGATTTAACCATACCAGAATTCTGATCTGACTTGGACTATATCCCAGAAAGCAGCTGAGTTAATAGCCTTTCTCTCTATTGAATAATGCTTTGAATCTGTAATGTAGGGAATACACAGGAGTGCAGTTTAATGTTCCCTTGAGGGTACTTCATTTCCTCTGCTACAGAACACTGAAAAAGTGAGCTTATTTTTCAAATGAAGGGGAGTTCTATTTGAAGACACCGTCCGTTTTTAGACAGTGATATATCTCCAAACATCATGAGCCCTACTCAGCTCACCGGTTCTATTAAATGAGGGGAGGGGGGGACAATCTCCCTCCGAATCTGCATTGGTCACAGAGAAGGTGCAAAAATGCCTGAAGACGTGTCCATGCAAGGGTATTGTCCAATCAATAAAATATGTTCCTCTATCTCACTGAGAACACAAGGAATATATTAATAAATGGGTAAAAGGGTAAAAAGATTTCCTTTCAGTCCAATAATTCATAGTAAGTGAGAAAACACTTTTACACTCTAAACTTGTCTGATGACAGCTTTCATCACATGCAAGCACATAAACACTAACACTTTTCATTTATTTTCATAATTTTTTCATTCAACAAATACTTCAGTTTATTACAACACAAAAATAATTTGAAGATGTTGCTGTTATGGATCACCTCGCAAGCTAGTAAGATCTTAGAAAATACTGAGGACATGACGTTGGTGTCCTCAATGGTTGCTGCAGCGCTGGTTGTTTACATTTGGTCATTTGGATGTATGAAATACAGAATATGGAAAATCATTCACGATTTTTGACAACAAGGCAATGTATTTTGTCACAATTGTGTATGATGTCCTCACGACACACACAGTTACTGTCACAAAGTGTCGCTGAATGTGATGGATGCTCACAACAAATGGTATGCCCTACATGTTGCAAATATGTGAGAATAACAAGAATAGTTGACACTCACATTTTTCATTCATCCAACAATATATTAATTATATTGGGTATACAGTACATTCTGGTGTGGAATGATCATCATGGCATCCAGCTAACAGTGCTGGATTGTAGACAATGGTATAATGCTGGCTCCTTACTTTTTATTGTATTGTATTCATACAGTATGTGCACTGACTCAATGTTAATTTCTTGTGGTTTTAATTGTACTCAATTGTTGTTAACGATTTTACACATCTTCATCATGTTGAGTACCATTCCGTTTTCTTATGTCTTCTGTGGCTGTGGAGAAGTTTTCTAAGTCTGACAAAAAATAGCCCTGATGATGTAATTTTGTCCTTACTATTTTTGAGTTCTCATTATGGAATATACAGTTACTGGAGTGCTCCTTTAAGTATAAGCATCAAAAATCATTGTTGATCTGAAATAGTAGTTTGACAAAACAATGCTCACTACTTAAAAGGTTTTTCCTCTATATAGTCCTTAAATATGTTGTGTCATTGCTGTCCACAGCGAGCCATAAGGGGGTTTCTCATTTGCCAACCCATTCGGCAGGAAGACATTATTTATTACTCCCTTACAAAATTGTTATAAACCCTTTGAATGTGGTGTGAGCAGCTATTTACAGAACATTTGGTTATATTTTCTTGTCAACTGCTGTTTTAAAGATCAAGAATTAACTCTGAAACTCATTACATAATTTCAATTTAAATTATGTTGTGCCATCTTATGTATGGGGAGGGGGCGGAGACTTTACATTTTTCAGAGGGCCCCAAAAAGGCTGGGACCGGCCCTGCTACTACTGAACTAAAGAATGTTTCCTCACGACAACTCTTCCAAACGTTTGGAGTTTTAACAGTAAAATGAAACTTGTCCTGTCCTGGTATTAGTTTCGACCATACAGTTGGAGACAGAGCATAGCAACATATGAGTATTTAGGTAAATGTCACAGACTAACTATTTTTCTAAAGCATAGACACCTCTAAACCTTAAATCCTTGTCCAGTTGTTGTTGTGTTTCCACTGGGGCTCTGACAGTATTAGGTTCAGGCTGCAGTGCCTCTGCCTGAGCCTGTCCACATGCCAAGCATGACTGTCTAGACCACCTGTTGAAATGGTGGGTGGCTAATTCTAGTAGTGACTTCGGACCCCCTCTCTATTACACTCTATCCGACAGACCACCAGCTACACAAACCAAGCACTACCAGCATTCCAGCCTCGATCCACACATCCCCCTCACGCCTGCATGCCCCCAGCAGGCACCCTGTTAGGCAGCCCCCCCTTGATTGATGGAGTATCCCTACTCAGGGTTAATTTACACTCCTGAATAATGCATGGTATGATGCCACCACTCCATTCTGCAGCTCACCATGGGGTGAGGCTTCTGTGTTGGAGGAATCAAGATGTTTTCCTTCTCCTTGCCCCTCGTCCTCTCACAGATAACACTGAAAGGATGGGGAGCTTTGTTATGTGATGACCAAAGTGGCCAAAATGTTCTTTTGCTATTTATTATTGAGCTAGTGAGAATGGTAAACTTGATCAATTATTAAAATGCTTGACATTTTACTCCACTTCCCTTTTAGCTCTTTTTTATTCAATCAAGATTTCACTAAAAATTATCATGTTTATCAATAATATCAAGCCAGCATCTGCAGATACATGGCTTGTGGATGTGTCACATTGAAGAGGCAGAAGCCCTCCTATAACCCAGTGTGCTTCTTGCAGAGGAAATGTTCAGATTTTTGTTCATTCGTATACTTATGATTGTTGTGCAGAGGGGCAATTTTGAGAACATCTGTTGAAAGCAATGAAGATGCATGTTCCTTATTTAATTGTTTTAGTGAGATGTCACACACTGAAGTTGCAGGTATGTATTCATTTTCAAATTAAGTATATAGCAGTTTGCAAGCCAGGACACATCTGAGAGTGTTTGGGAACCACTGTATTTACTTGTTGTGGGAACTTCCATCAACATTTATTTAGAATACTGAGTGCAAATTTAACTTGAGGCTTCTGAGAATACCTAAGAAAAGTGGAAGTGTTGTTAAACCACCTCCTGGGTTTTTAAACATCATCATCGGGTATTATATTTTAAAACAGATAACTGGAACCTGTCCCACTTACAGTAAGCCAATGTACTCCATCATAATCTCAATAAGAAATAGACTGTAAGCAGCTTCATCCTCCCGTATTGCTCATAAATGGGCAGCATCTCTAGCCACCACCCTGCGCCGCCTGTCTCTGATGTCTCAGGCTCAGGGGGTGTGGTCAGTGTGTGAAGACAAACCTTGACAAAAATCACGCTGATGATTGATGGTGGCTCGGCTGGCCAGAGACACAGGAACACCCCTGAAAGCCAACATGTGCCACTCTTTTAACTGTGTGCGAGCCCCCCTGCTATTCCTGTCCCCCTCTCCTCTGTGTCTCCATTTTTCATAAATGACAAGTGTGCTGCTCAGCACTTTCCCAGCCCTGACTTCAGTTGCTCTCTATGGGGAAGGGTGTATCCTAGTGTCCAGACTATGAGAAACATCTCCAAAGTTAAGGAACTGATGCTCAACAAAAAGGTCAACCGCAACACATCAAATACTGCTTAAAGGACGGGTTCTCCGTATGTACTCTCTATTGTGAGATGCTGTAACATGAAATAAATCTGTTACATGAACACATGTCTGAATGCATTGTGTATGTATATATATATATATATATATATATATATATATATATATATATATATATATATACAGTATATCTCAAAAGTGAGTACACCCTTTAGATTTTTGCAAATATTCTGTTATATCCTTTCAGGGGATAACATTATCCTACTGAAACTTTGATATAACTTAAAGTAGTCAGTGTGCTGCTTGAATAACAGTATAGATTTATTGTCCTTTGAAAATTACTCAGTACACAGCTGTTAATGTCTAAACAGCTGGCAACAAAAGTGAGTACACCCCATAGTGAACATGTCCTAATTGTGCCCAATGATGTTGTTTTCCCGCCCTGGTGTCATGTGACTCGTTAGTGTTACAAGGATTCAGGTGTAAATGATAAGCAGGGCTGTTAAATTTGGTGTTTTGGGCATAATTCTCTCTGAATGCTGGACAACATGGCACCTCATGGCAAGGAACTCTCTGAGCGGCTGAAAAAAAGGATTATTGCGCTTCACAAAGATGGCCTTGGCTATAAGAAGATTGCCAACACCATGAAAATGAGTTGCAGCACAGTGGCTAAGATCATACAGCGGTTTTCCAGGACAGGTTCCACTCGGAACAGGCCTCGCCAGGGTCGACCAAAGAAGTTGAGTCCACGTGCTCAGCGTCATATCCAGAGGTTGGTTTCCAAAGATAGACGTGCGAGTGCTTCCAGCATTGCTGCAGAGGTTGCAGAAGTGGGATGTCAGCCTGTCAGTGCCCAGACCATACGCCGCACACTGCATCAAATCGGTTTGTATGGCCGTCGCCCCAGACAGAAGCCCCTTATGAAACCGATGCATAAGAAAGCCCGCAAACAGTTTGCTGAAGACAATGAATCCAAGAACATGAGTTACTGGAACCATGTCCTGTGGTCTGATGAGACCAAAATAAACCTGTTTGGGTCAGATGGTGTCCGGCGTGTGTGGCGGCACCCTGGTGAGGAGTACCAAGACAAATGTGTTTTGCCTACAGTCAAGCATGGTGGTGGCAGCATCATGGTCTGGGGCTGCATGAGTGCTGCCGGCACTGGGGAGCTGCATTTCATTGAGGGACACATGAATTCCAATATATACTGTGACATCCTGCAGCAGAGCATGATCCCCTCTCTTCGGAAACTGGGCCGTAGGGCAGTTTTCCAACATGATAATGACCCTAAACACACCTCCAAGATGACAACGGCCTTGCTGAAGAAGCTGAAGGTTAAGGTGATGTACTGGCCAAGTATGTCTCCAGACCTAAACCCAATTGAGCACATGTGGGGCATCCTCAAGAGGAAGGTGGAGGAGTGCAAGGTGTCCAACATCCTTGCGCTCCGTGATGTCGTCGTGGAGGAGTGGAAGAAGATTCCAGAAGCAACCTGTGCAGCTCTGGTGAATTCCATGCCCAGGAGGGTTAAAGCAGTGCTAGATAACAATGGTGGTCACACAAAATATTGACACTTTGGGCACAATTTAGACATGTTCACTATGGGGTGTACTCACTTTTGTTGCCAGCTGTTTAGACATTAACAGCTGTGTACTGAGTAATTTTCAAAGGACAATAAATCTATACTGTTATTCAAGCAGCACACTGACTACTTTAAGTTATATCAAAGTTGCAGTAGGATAATGTTATCCCCTGAAAGGATATAACAGAATATTTGCAAAAATCTAAAGGGTGTACTCACTTTTGAGATATACTGTATATATATATATGTATATGTATATATATATATATATATATATATATATACATATATATATATATATATATATATATATATATATATATAGTATACATATATATATATATATATATACAGTACGTATATGTATATATATACATATATATATATATATATATATATATATATATATATACATATATATATATATATATATATACATATACGTACTGTATATATATATTATTATTACTTTTAGACATTCCTTGTTTTGCAGATATTACGTTAAACCACAAGAAATGAAAGTTGGGTTATATGTCTTAAACAGATAAAGAGTACTACAGCATCAAATAGGTTTAATTCTGATACTGACTCAGTTCAGTCGAGTCAATCAACACAGAAACGTTCTTCTGGAATAAATATAAATTGTATTTTAAAAGCCTTTATTTAGTTGGGCATATTAATGGTTTAAAATACTGACTGGTTTCAGTCTGAACACAGAGTAATCAATCTGTTTGATTATCTACACCCTGATATAGATCTAAAGGTCTAAAGCAGTTGGTATCATAAATAAAGGCTTTTAATGACTCTTTCTCTGCAAAATAGTGCCTGAAGATTTATTTTTAATGTCCAGTTTTTTTCAAAAGCGCCATCAGGCTCCCTGGACTTGTGATTGATGCATTGATTCAGTACAACTTTATTCATCCTTTCGAAGGGCACTTGAAGGGCAGCACCCACAAAAGGAGGGCACACAAATAATTAACTATACAAAAATAAAACCAGACGAGATGCAACTAAAAGCTTAAAATGGTATGGATCATGTCGAGTGACGTTCACTTCGCTCTGCGTCGATCAATTGGCTCGCCACTCCCTCACTACGAGTGGGACCCAGATTTTGCTATCCTGGCTCCAAAATGGTGGAACGACCTCCCCATGTCAGGACAGCAGACTGAAAACTCACCTGTTTCGACTGCACCTTGGCGAATGAAGAAAACTAAATAACTGTTCTTTGTATATTGCACTTATATTGGTTTGGCTTATTTATAGCTAATAATTTAATTTGTATTCTATTGTTTCTGTATGTTGCACTTATGTTGCACTTCAAACTGGCTTATTTGAAGACAGTGTTCACTTATACGATTGTACCTATTTGAAGCTATTGTACTTACAAGATTCTTGCTGTTCGGAGTTGTAACTCCATGATTGTTTGCACTTTTTGTACGTCGCTTTGGACAAAAGCGTCAGCTAAATGAACTGTAATGTAATGTAACGTAAAGGATTTTGAGGTGAGATTGTTTCATGTCATCTTTAATACCACTTTTTAATATCGAATACAAAAACCCCACATGCAAGAAAATATAATTTAAAGATGAAAAGAAAACCTGTTTAACTTTAATGGTGACTTCATCTTTCACCAGTAGATGTGAACATGAAATCCAAGAATTACATTTTTTTTTAGTAGAATAAATGTTATGTGCTACTCACACGGCTCGTTTCAACAGGAAATAAATCACATAAAAGCTACATTAATTATTATTGTATTCGCAATGGATCAAAATACTATGTGTAATCTGAAAGGTGTTACTCATAGTGACAGGAAATGATCACCAACTCTGCAGTTCCCCTCAGCTGGAAGAGGTTGTTCACATCTTTCCGATCGTGGTTTTACGGCCCACAGTATGTCTGTGTTGGTTCACTCTTTCCGCTCTCATCAACCCTGCAGCAGGCGTTTTAGTGCTCTATGATAACCCTACTATACACTTCCTGTCCAAACACCAAGAAGCAGATATACAAGTGGAACATTTAACAGCCATAGAAGTTTTTTTTATGTAAAATTAAAATACTTACCAAAAACATTTCCCCTGGTTTTTGTTCTTTTCTTTTTTTTCTAAAAAGTTTATCTTTTCAGGTTGAGATGCAATACAATAAAATCTATGAAGTGGTATACATCTTTGCCAATTAAAGTCCTTTCAGAGGTTTTTTGAATCACGATAATTGAGTAGTGAATATTGTACTTACAGATGGACATACAAATATATGCTCATGTTACTGTGTCTGCCAGATGTACAAAGAGGCTAGTGTTTTCTCATTTATTAGCCAGAACAACTTTAAAAAGGTGAGAATATGTTAATGGTATAAGTTGGTTGCTGTTTCCAAGTGTTCGAACATTTATATTTTTCTAAAGGTTTGGTTCAGAAATTGTTCTAAACTCATATACTGAAACATGAACAAGTCTAGAGTGAACAAAAATAAATTCCAAAATGACAAAAGAAAAGAAAAGTTGGGAGTTATTGCTATTAGTAATTGAGTCCTTTTACAGCTGAGATGATGGGTTTATGGTGCTGGGTAAAGTGTCAATCTTGCAGCAAGGCTGTGCTTATTGTCAAGCTGAGAGACCACCAATCATCTCCCGGCCGATGCATTGTTACAGTCTGGGTATTGACATGCTTCATAAATCAGAGCTACTGGATTGCCAGGCGCTATTTTTACAGCCAGTGACATGACCTGACATGAGCCTCACATCCTGGTGAACGTGTGTTGACCTGATACTCTGAGGCAGGGAACAGTCCATCATTATTTCACCCAGACACACACACACACACACACACACACACACACACACACACACACACACACACACACACACACACACACACAAACACACACACACGGTAGTACATTATACACACCCATGCACATTCCAATATTCTGGCATGGTTTATCTCGTGTACATTCTTTGAGGCCTGGATTCTAAACAGTGACACACCACTTTTTCCCTGTTTTTTCCCCAACCCTTATCTGTCAACAATCCATGCCTTCATTACCGAGCCGGGGAATAAGGGCTTAAACGAAATGTCTTCAATCTGTCCACAACCATTATGCTTCCCATTAGACGGGACATCTTCATTTCCACTGGGAGAGATGTGCGACCGGATTGAGCTGACTCCTGTGCACTGATGGAGAGAGACAATAGACTGTCAGGTGTCCGGTCCCATTCACGCTTCCCCAGCCATCTATTTTCATTAGGTGTGACAAGAAGCAGACGGCATATTTTCTATAGGACTTCCACACGTAATTTTTTCAAATATGAGGGCCGACTTCACAATGTGACAGTTTGCGTTGAGAAAGGGGAGCCGGCAGGAGATTGAACGCCTGCATGGTCGCCTTTTTGGAAATGCCTCGACAACAAAGGCCATCCAATGATTCCGTTAAACAATTTTTCATCTTGTGAGATTCATTGTTGGCCCAGAAGCGTCATTTTACAACATTATATGCATTTGTCATCTATTTTAGCATGAGGAGATGAAGCAAATACAGTTTATTAGTCTGTGGCGGTGGCACAAACCCACCAGTTTCAACTTCAATAAAATAGTGAAAAATTATTCCTGAGCATTTGTCCAACCTTCATAAAAATATCAGTTGTGCAAACAATTACAATACATATGAAACACCAAATCTAATAACAATTGCTCTCATAACCCATCCATGTACCCATAAAATCCAACACGCCTAATGTAGTGCTGCTACCTGTGAATCCACTAAATGTTAACTATTATTACATTATTGTACTTATTGTACTTATTGTACTTTTTGTTTTTGGATAGTGGTACTTGTAAAGCCCCTTGTAAAAAATGCTTTGAAAAAAAGTGGTATACAGATACGGTTTATTATTATTACTATTATTATTATTGTTATTATTATATTAATGAATATATATTTATGTCCAGCTGATGAATATAACTACAGTATTCACTCTCCTTTTAGCTCTGTTTTGGTCCACTAACTCCTGAGAGCTAGTCGCTAACTCTGTTTGTGTGGTTTGGTGCTGAGCAGATTGTGTACAGTCGGTTTATCAGAGCTCTTTGGTAAAAATAGTGAAGTGTGTTGGTTGTAAAAACAATGAGATAAACAAGGAAAATAAGCGCTGAGGGGAACTCCAGAGTAGGTGATACTTCGTGTTTGTCACTGCGAGCAACATTATTCTGTTACACAATTTGTTTGATTCGTTGTAAAAATAGAAATAGTGATTAGAGCAGCTTTACAGCTAACAAAAGCCACAATTATACTTCAGGTTTACATGCCAGCTGATGTGGCAATCATCATCTACTCCGTGGACTGATCATTAAAATAGTGTGTCAGTTCAACTCACTGCAGCTGAGATCCTGCTGTGTGACTACAGGGCCTCTGTGACACACTATCTACACACAGTTAGCAGACAGCTCTCCATCTAATGACTCTCTGTGCACTCGCTCAAAGTCATCTTGTTGGCACGTATGTACTCAACCCAATTAATATGCCAAAAACTTCACATGATTGCGTCTGACTAGAAATCCGATATCGGCCATCCTAATTTGAACAATATACACGACAGCCGCTTCCAGTTGTTGTCACAGATGTATCGACGGGCATCAGAGCACGAATACAAATAGCTAAATACGGAGCATTTTGTTTGGAATTTCTGAAGCACTTCACTGACTTGTCATGGTTAATTCTTAGTTGTTTTTTAAGATTATTTTTGGTGACATTTCTGCTCTGCTGGTCAGCGACAGCAGGGAGTGACAGCAGAGCAGGCACAGAGAGAAGGGATGACATGCAACAAAGGTCACGAGGAGAGGACATGTCATATACCTCAACAAACTGTCAGGACGCCCCATTCAGGCTTATTTCAATGCTTATAAACATTCTGCATCATTAGTCCTTTCAAACTTTTTATTCAATTGGATTTGCATTTTCTTTACTTCTTAAGATATTTCAGTCTGAACCAAAGTGGTGGGCTGATGGACAGACATACAGACTAATGCCGCATTTCCACTGCAAGGTCGACTCGCTATTTTTGGTTTTCCATTAGCAAAAGTTGTGGTAACCTGGTAACTTTTTTGATATATATATATCTATAGAGATATAGATATATATATATATATATATATATAGAGATATAGATATATAGATATATAGATATATATATATATATATATATATATATATATATATATATATATATATATATATATAATATATATATATATATATATATATATATATATATATATATATTTCTCTGTATATATATATAGATATATATATATCTATGTATATAGAGAGAGATGGACAGCTGATTTGAGTTTCTGATTAGTGTGAATTTGCACAGGAGTATCTTGAACTGGAGTGATTTAGATTGTCAAAAATAATCAATATGAATGATATGAAACAAATGAATTATTATGTACAGTTGGTACTTACAGAAGTGAAAGCCACATACACTTGTACTTTATTACTCAAGATAAGACAACAAGACTCAGTAATGCAGTAGTTACAAGGCAACAACAAATAAAGTTGACAATAAAGTTGATCCATACTAAATGAGGGATGTAGGCTTAAAGGCAACACACCTGCTCTCTGCTCCATGTCCCTTACATGATTAAGAATAGGATATGATACATAACCTAGACAGTAGCATGCATGTTCATGGACTCAGGGGTGTACACAATGTGGAGTGTGCCATTTAGAATTGTCATGGTCAGGGCTGTGCATCAAAACTGCTGTGCCATGAAAACAAATCCCCAGATGTTGGGAGCACAAATATAAAAGCTTTTGTGTTCAGAGTCTATGTTGTATTACTGTTGTGATATATCCATGTTAAATATATGTATGTATTAATGAATGATGAACACACTATTAAGTGCTATTTGGTCATTCAAAGATGTAATGTACTTTCCGTTGAATAGCTTCATCATCGTTTTAATCTTTCCCGAAACTTAAAACCGGTCAATATTTCACACAGTATCTGCAAAGACATTCATTCCCCAGATAGCCTGCGATGGATGAAACAAGCCCCTGTGTGAAGGCTCCGTGTAAGCTGGAAAATAGAGACAGCAAGTAAGCCAACAGAAACACTGACACTGCTGTCACTGGACGGGGTGATGGTTGAGCTCTAAGGAAGGAAAATACAGCAGGCAGGTGCATCATTTCTTTGGACATTTAGTTTTAGGGTTCAGACTTTGACAGAGGACAATGGTGTGTCTGTATGTTTGCACACAAGCATGAGAGCACTGTAACACGGACAATAAAAGTCAGTCAAAGAGACAGTAAAGCGTCAGAATGGCTTGTAGGGAGCTTTAACTACAAGCCTTTTCCCAAGCAGGCCCTCAGCCTTAAGTTTGAATTAATTTTTTCTCATCCTGACCCACTGACATATAAGGGGGATTTCCTGGAAAACATCTGCAGAGTGTTAGGCAGCAAACTACAGCAGTATTTACACAGCTAGATCAATAGAATTCAGCGGGGAATACTATGACCCACGCTAGCAGATGCTAGAGCTCTGTGACAAGTTCAGAGCTGGTTGGTCAACACATCTCATTCTTAGCTCAGATCAATCCAATTAAAGGGCTGGATCATCTGTATGTATAACTAGCGTAGTCATGCTAACAGGATGTTCATTATATGTTTCTGATCAAGATTCTGAAGGCTATTATGATAATGACATAACTGCCAAGAGTGCTGAAGCAACTGAGCTGAGTAACCTGAGGGTGAAATATCTCAATACTGGAGGGTTTCATTCCAGAATTAGCAGTCCATTATATCCTTTATGAAATGTATTACAGCCTGTTACATAAATAATGTATGGCATCAAAGCAGCACCAATGGTTCTGAAGCAATGAGCCAACTTAAAGAAAACAAAAGTGTACTTTTTAAAATCAGTTTTGTGATTTAAATAAGATGCATATTTGTAATTAAAGGAACCAAATAAAATAAACCAATATTCCTCTTGAAAATAATAATAATCTCCACTCTCCACTTTTGCAAGGATCCTGGAGGGGACCTGGGAGTACGCCCAACCGGTCTACATGTGTTTTGTGGATCTGGAGAAGGCGTATGACCGGGTCCCCCGGGTGATACTGTGGAAGGTGCTGCGGGAGTATGGGGTGAGGGGGTCACTTCTGAGGGCCATCCAATCCCTATATGCCCAAAGAGAGAGTTGTGTCCGGATACTCGGCAGTAAGTCGGACTCGTTCCCAGTGAATGTTGGCCTCCACCAGGGCTGCGCTTTATCACCAATCCTGTTTGTAATTTTCATCGACAGGATATCGAGGTGTAGTCGTGGAGGAGAGGGGTTGCAGTTCGGTGGCCTGAGGATCTCATTGCTGCTCTTTGCAGATGATGTGGTCCTGATGGCGTCATCGGTCTGTGACCTTCAGCAGTCACTGGATCGGTTCACAGCCGAGTGTGAAGCGGTTGGGATGAGGATCAGCACCTCAAAATCTGAGGCCATGGCTCTCAGCAGGAAACCGGTAGATTGCCTACTCCGGGTACCACAAGTGAAGGAGTTCAAGTACCTCGGGGTCTTGTTCGCGAGTGAGGGCACGATGGAGCGAGAGATTGAACGGAGAATCGGAGCAGCGGGGGCGGTATTTTATTTTTATCTTTACCGCACCGTTGTGGCGAAAATAGAGCTGAGCCAGAAGGAAAAGTTCTCGATCTCCCGAACGATCTTCGTTCCTACCCTCACCTATGGTTATGAAGGCTGGGTCATGACCGAAAGAACGAGATCACGGGTACAAGCGGCCGAAATGGGTTTTCGCAGATGGGTGACTGGCGTCTCCCTTAGAGATAGGGTGAGGAGCTCAGCCATCCGTGAGAGACTCAGAGTGGAAAAGGAGCCAGTTGAGGTGGTTCAGGCATCAAGTAAGGATGCCACCTGGCCGCCTCCCTAGGGAGGTGTTCCAGGCACGTCCAGCTGGGAAGAGACCCCGGGGAAGACCCATGACTCGGTGGAAAGATTATATCTCCTCACTGGCCTGGGAACGCCTCGGGATCCCCCAGCTGGAGCTGGCGGATGTGGCCCGGAGAAGGGAAGTTTGGGGTTCCTTACTGGAGCTGCTGCCCCCGCGACCCGACCCCGGATAAGCAGTAGACGATGGATGGATGGATGAATCCATAAATACAAAGTAACAAATAAAACTGAAAACACAAACCAACCAGGGGTAGACACGGAGCAGACACGACGAAGCACGGTAGGTAACATGGCAGACAGGGATATATACACAGACACCAAACGAGGGAACAAGACACAGCTGGGGGAGAAAGGCAAAGACACAAGGGCAGGGTCAATGAACACAGGAGGAACAAATTAACAATCAGAAAGGTAGGTTAAAACACACAAACAGGAAGTACAATTATACATGACAAAAGGGGAGTGAACTCTACAAAATAACACAGGAAACATACCCCCCCCCAAGGGATGGATCCCAGACATCCCAAAAGTAAAAAATCCAGCAGGGTGGATGGAAGGGGTCTTCCCATCACCACCGCCATTCTCATCCACGCTCTTGTTACATCACGTATAGATTATTGCAACTCCATCCTCTCTGGCCTTCCTCACAAATCTCTACATAAACTCTAACTGGTCCAAAATTCAGCCGCCCGTATCATCACAGAACTCCTTCCATAGACCATATCACTCCGGTTCTCCAACAACTACATTGGCTTCCAATATCGTATTGATTTTAAAATTCTGCTCCTCACCTTCAAGGCCCTTCACAATCTTGCACCTTTATACCTCTCTGAACTCCTTCACACCTACACTTCTTCTCGCTCTCTCCGATCTTCCTCTGCCTCCCAACTCACTATTCCCTCTGCCCGCCTGATCACCATGGGGCCCAGAGCCTTCAGCCACTCTGCTCCCCGTCTCTGGAGGCCGGACTGGAGGCGGGCAAAGCCGCTCAGGAGGCTGATGGAGAGACCGGGCTGGAGGCAGGTGGAGAGAACAGGCTGGAGCCTGGCAAAGCCACTCTGGAGGCCAGCCCGGAGTCCCTGGGGTCTCTGGAGTCGGGGGGAACATGGGAACTGGGGTCTCGAGAGGCGAAGGGAGTGCTAGGGTCTCGGGAGAGCTGAGGTCTCGGAGACAAAGGGAGCGCTGGGGTCTCGAGAGGTGAGGGGAACGCAGGGACTGGAGTCTCGAGAAGCAAGGGGAATGCAGGGACTGGGGTCTCGAGAGATGAGGGGAACACAGGGACTGGGATCTTGAGAGGTGAAGGGAACGCAGGGACTGGGGTCTCGACAGGCGAAGGGGGCACTGGGGTCTTGAGAAGATAATCTTTTAGTTGCGTTATTATTTCTGTGATTAATTAATTGAAATTAACGCACTGATTTGACAGCCCTAATATATATACATACATATATTTTTAAATATGTTTTAATTTGTAAACATATAAATGTAGATGTTTTAAATATATCCATATTTCTGTAATATCTAAAAATATTTCTGGATGATTCTTGTCTAACTGCTCCTTTTACATTATTGCTATATTGGTGGTGGTTGTCTACTGGTTAGGCTTATAAATAGAACATCGGAAGGTTGTGAGTTCAATACCAGGGACTTGTATTTCATGTCCTTGCAACCTTCTTATCAAAAGTTATTCACAAAAATTCACAACCTCACCTTCTTCATCTCCTCCTTGAGCACACGCAGGAGCGCATTCCGCGCGACATCCAGAAAGGAGCCGTCCGAGTTCTCCTCCTCACGCTGCGTGTTTTCATGTCCCTATGACCTCATCAGTCCTGGTTATTACCACCTATCCTAACCATTACCCCCTATCATTCTAACCCTAACCCTTTATTGTAAGACTTTTAGAAGTGTACTGTACATAGTTTTTGATTTAAAAATAAATAAAAAAAACAAAAAAACAAAAATAACATTTGTTGCCACGGGTCTCTTTCCCGTGCTCCTCTGCTTTCTCAAGTGGTTTCCGAAGGCAAACCCCCAAACCACAATACTCTTGCAAATGCTGTTGTTTTCGGATAGAGCTGCAGCAATCCCATATTTACATGTTGGGGTCTGACAAAAGTTAGTTCCCACAAAAGCCATATCAATCGACAAGCTCTTAACGACTTTCTACTGAGTTCATTTTTCACTGCTGGACTTCACCGCCATCAACCATACACTTTTCAACCACATCTCATGGTGCTTATCGGTGAATAGCGTTGTTGGAGTTTCTTACTTTAAGAATGCACACGCAACACATCAAGGTGCCGAGAGGTGTGAGCTTCAATGCAAGTCCATTAAGATTAAAACATGACGCACAGCTGTTGTTCTACAATACACCATGCTTTATTCAAAAACGTTTTTGGCAATGTTGCCATCTTCAGGGTTGTGTCTGAGGCTGTTCCCAGTTTAATTTGATATAATACAACAATTGAGTTGCTATCATTTAGCGGTTCTATATTTTAGTCACATTATGACAACTGAGCCATACCCTCAGATGTGAGGTGTGGTTTAAAGTCCTGGAAATAATTGTAAGGGGACCTTGAGTTAGAATGTTATGTTAAAATGTTATGTTTTTTCTTGCAATATATTTTATTATGGTAATTTGTAATCTGTGTGTCCCCACCGACTGAAAAGGGAAAGTAAAATAAAAAATTGGTACCAAAATAATAATACACATGTGTTTGCTCGTCTGAATCCTTTGTCATATCTCTTATGAAATAAAGGTCTTAATGAAAAAGAACATGTATATATTATCTGGACAATTGAATCCTTGCAAATATTCCTTGGCAGGCATCTCAGTAGTGAACACTCACAGAAAAAATGCTCCATATGTGTGAACCAGCAAAACAGGCCATGTTACTCATGGGTCATGTCATCTCCAAAAGGCATGGCACACTTGTCACAATATTCATTTTGCCGTATGAAACGCATGCCCACTCATATTTGAGATATAGAGACAGGCAGGCGGACGATGTCCAGAAACATGGAGACTTTTATCCCCCCCCCCCCCTCCTATCTTCTAGTTACTCAGTGACTGTCATGCTGAGAGATAGCGAGGCGAAGAATGTGAGTGGTGAACAGCTTCTTTATGACAGTATATTGAGATAGTACACCCACACATGTGCACACTCCTGGTTAAAGGAAAGCAGCACAAAGCAGCCTGGTAAACAAAACATTTTGCAGCCAGATCAGAGCTGTAATGACAGTATAGGCATGCAATAAGCCGCTGACAAAGAAACAAATAGTATTAAAATGCATTGAGGCACAAATTCACCATGCATTTCGGATAAATAGCTGTGAATAAAATAGAATAAAGTGTGACCTTGGTTGGTATTTCTCACTCGGCACAAGCTAATCGCTAACAGGCGAGCTGCTGAAACGAGCTGATCCCCAGGACTAGATTTTTATTCATGTTATATGAGCTCAGGATCAACAATGGTATGTCGCTAAGTTACAATTCAAGATTTTTACTATAGATAAACACTTCGGACTAACGCAGTTCATAAAAAAGTATTAAGAATTTATGTTGCGGTATTGAGTTTTGAGTGGGCCACATGTCAGGATTTTTAGCACCTCATTAAAAGTCAAGTACAACATGAATTATGCAAGATGAAGTATTGTTCCACTGCCCTCGCTGTGTTTCAGGGGATATTGTTGGGTGCAGAGACAAATCTTAGACCCACTTGAGCTCTTCTATTTAGGAGCAGTTTAAATATATAAAGAGGGCTATGGGAGAATTAGGATCACACACATGAATAGCACAGGAGAGGCGTAAATAATTTGTCATCAGCGGGGGTGAGTAGTGACTGCTAGGAAACGGCTGCGGTTTGCTGATAGGAAATGGCGCAAAGCCTGCAGTAAACTTCAACAGCTTTGAGTCTGCTTTGAGATCTCCCCACACTCTTTAAATCACGACACTGTGAACTGCTCGTTTCTGTCACTAAATAAATCACACTCCCCGCTCCCAGAAAGGGACAAGTTCGGAGGTTAAGCAGCAGACAGGGTCCCAGGATGTTCAGGTTCACTCTTTAGCTGAAGGGAAAGACAAGCTAGCCCCAGAAAGTTCAGTGGGGCTCTTGGAGGAGATCTGACTGAATTGAATTTCCATTTTCAGAGTCCTGAGATATGGGATGGATTATTTGTGAGGATTTAGGCAGAGGAATGAGGAGAGGAAGACAGACTCACAGCCATATGACATGACCTTAGTAAGATATCTCCCTGTGACTTATAAACCCATGTCCACACACTCCATCACATCATATCACATTCCATCAACACTAAACCATCTTTTCTTTTAGTGGATACATTTCAAAATGCTGGTGTTGTGTTGTAGTGTGCATGGGGACAAACAGGTTGTTTACTTCACACCATATGGGTGTTGACACTGTCATATTCCATTGTTTATGCTGTTGAATGACTGCAGGAGTAAGATTCAAAAAATATTCTTTCCTATCTCATAATGATAGAAAATTGTCTTAGGTAAGGATCTCACAAAACATAAAAATCATAGAAAAGTATGTTAAAACACAAACAACTGCAACAATAAATAAGATCAGGTTTACAAAGCTGCATTAAAAAAGAAAGTAGTAACAGCCTTGTTTAAAATGGATATTGCATTGGGGATATAAATGTGACCCGACCACGGATAAGCAGTAGAAGATGATGAATATAAATTCTCTTTTTGGTAAATTGTGTTCTCAAGCTGCTGCCTGGTGGAAGTAAGCGAGAATGATATATATGAATATATATATTAAATATATATATATATATTATAATTGTGATATGGCTATATTTTTTCCCTGATTCATTTATAATGGTCAATGTACGTGACCCGTGACCATCAACATCAAAAAGATGGCGGGCACTCTTTTTATTCTCAGTAGAAAATGTTAGATTTTAAGATACTTTTGCCATCGAAACGCGTTTTGATAACATTTCTAGGGAGAAATGTGTATTTTACTTTCAGAATTGTTGTTCAGTTAATGTATAAGATCTTTAGTTTTATAGTTACAAAGATTATTTAAAGTCTCGCCAGAAAATAGTTTTAGTTGCTATGGTGGCTGCTTGGGGAGCTGCTAACGCTGAGACCAGTAGCTTGCATGTTTTGCTGTTACGCTGGTTCTCTGAATAAAAAACATTTGATTTTAGAGTAGGGATGACATATTTATTCTTCTTCTTTGGATTTCTACATAGTAGGCTGCCACCAACCCAGAGGTTTGTGTGCTCATCACAGCTAGATATCTTTTTTTTAATTATAAAACATTTAATTAATGTTTGTTATTATTTACATTGACTAAATACACTCCCCGTCCAAAAAAAAAGTCACCACCTGGATTTAACTAAGTAGATCGGTAAGAGCCTTCCATTGGATAATTACTGCAGTGATTAATATGTTTCTGCTGGCAACAACATATTTAACCCGGGCTCATGCGGTGAGTAGTGTCACGGACGTCAGGACTCAGAGATGGAATTGACAATAGTTTATTAGGCTCAGCCAGCGAGCAGATGGAAACACCATACAGACAGGGGAGGGGTGAACACAAGGATCAGGAACTCAGGAATACTCAGGCTCTAAGCACTGGAAAATAAGGAGACTGGCGTAAAAGCACAGTGAACTAAAAAGTACAAAACAGGGAGCGTCAAAACAAGGTACACGAGTCGAACTCGGAACAAACGAGAACCAACGGAGCAAACAGAAAACGGTACGATACCGGGATCAGGCAGACAGACGGGCAAAAAGGCAGAAGGCAGGAAAATCGCGTTGCAGAATCTGGGGAGGAAGTCCATGGGGTTTAGTCCACTTTGTACGAGGCCAGATGCGGAGTGAAGGGAGTGAGGAGACTTTATGCTGTGAACACAGGTGCTGGCAATCAGTATTCCGGTGATTGTGGATGCAGTGCAGGTGAGTGAGTGGAGACAGAGGGGGGGCGTGGCAGGTGCGAGTTCAGGCACAGACGTGACATTACACCCCCCCCTCCAGGGACCGCTCCAGCGGGCCGAGGGTCCCGACGTCGGAGTCGTCGTCTCGGCCTACCACGACCTCGGGGTGCTGGGAGGTGCGGGTGGTCTCGATGGAAGACCTCGAGGAGGGCCGGGTCCAAGATGTCGTCACGAAGGACCCAGGCTCTCTCCTCAGGACCGTAGCCCTCCCAATCGATGAGGTATTCAAGGCGGCCTCGATGACGTCGTGACGCCAGAATCTCCCTTATGGCGTAGACGGGACCCTCTTCCAGCAGGAGCGGCAGGGGGGGGTTCGTTCACGCCAGGCTCTGAGGGAGAAGAGGGAGAAGTGATTGGAGGGTGATACGGTTTCAGGAGAGACACATGAAATACTGGGTGTATACGGTAGTGAGGTGGCAACTGGAGCTTAAAGGCGACTGCATTTATTTGCTTGATAATGGGAAAGGGACCAATGAAGCGAGGACTTAACTTGCGAGAGGGTAGTCGCATCCTGATGTCCCTGGTGGAGAGCCAAACTTTCTGCCCGACGGAGAAGGCGGGGTTAGGTCCCCGTCGGACATCAGCCTGGCGTTGGTGGCGTTGGACTGCCCTCTGCAGGTGGTGATGTGCCTCGTTCCAGACCCTCTCACTCTGCTGGTACCAGTGGTTAACAGCGGGGACTGTGGAAGGTTCGCACGTCCAGGGAAACAGTGGTGGTTGGTAACCGAGTACGCACTGGAAAGGGGTGAGCCCCGTAGTGGCCTGACGGAGGGAATTCTGTGCGTACTCGGCCCAAGGGAGAAACTGGCTCCAGCTGTGCTGATGGTTGTGGCAGAAGGTTCGTAGATACCGGCTGACCTCTTGCACTTTCCTCTCAGTCTGCCCATTGGTCTGTGGATGGTAACCAGACGTCAGGCTCACACCTAGGCGCGAGAAAAAGGCTCTCCAGAACCGGGAAATGAACTGTGGTCCACGGTCCGAGACCACGTCCTCTGGTAGACCGAAATGGCGGAAGACATGGTCAAACAGGGCGGAGGCAGAGTCGGCAGCTGTGGGAATACGTTTTAAAGGGATGAGTTTACAGGATTTTGAAAAACGATCTACTATAACGAAAATGCAGGTGAACCCATGTGATGGAGGCAGGTCTGTGACGAAGTCTACGCCTAGATGTGACCATGGTCTCTGGGGAATGGGCAGAGGTTGTAATTTGCCGGCTGGTAACTGGCGAGGAGTCTTCGCCATGGCGCATGCCGCGCATCCGGCTACGAACCTTCTGACCATCTTAGCCATGCCTGGCCACCAGAAGCGTTCCTGCAGGAGTGAAAGGGTTTGATTGGCCCCAGGGTGACCTGTGCCCAGTGAGCTGTGAGTAGACTCCATTACCTGATCTCGCAGAGTGGCTGGGATGTATGTCTTATTGGCTGGGGTGCCCGGCGGAGCTGGATCATCGACTTGGGCTTGAGTGATGTGTTCGTCCAGGGCCCATATGATCGGGGCAGCGATCAGGCGAGATGGTAAGATGCCCTCCGGCTCTTCGACGCACTCCGGCGCGTCATGGATGTGAGAGAGAGCGTCCGCCTGGATGTTCTTGGGTCCTGGACGGTACGTGAGGGTAAAATTAAATCGGGTGAAGAAGAGGGCCCACCTGGCTTGTCGGGGGTTCAGACGACGTGCCTGACGTATGTACTCTAAGTTCTTATGATCTGTGAGCACGACGAAAGGATGACGCGCCCCCTCTAGCCAGTGTCGCCACTCCTCTAACGCTAGTTTTACTGCCAGGAGCTCTCGATTCCCAATATCGTAATTTAGCTCCGCCGGGGTGAACTTCTTTGAAAAAAAGGCGCATGGATGGCGACGAGGTGGAACGCCCGAGCGCTGAGACAGCACCGCACCCACTCCCGTGCTGGAGGCGTCTACTTCCACTAGAAACGGAATGCTGGGGTCAGGCAGGGCGAGAATGGGTGCGGACGTGAAGGTTCTCTTCAGCAGGGCGAATGCGGCGGCTGCCTCAGGGTTCCATAACAGGGACTTCGGCTTACCTCGGAGAAGTGTGGTCAGGGGAGCAGTAATCTGGCTGTAGCCCTTTAGGAACCGGCGATAGAAGTTGGCGAATCCCAAGAATCGTTGTAGCTCTTTTACCGTCTTAGGTGGGGTCCAGGTGTCGATGACCTCCACTTTCCCCTCGTCCATACTGATTCCGGAGGCAGTGACGTTGTACCCTAGGAAAGACATATGATCAGAGTGGAAGGAGCACTTCTCAGCCTTGGCAAAGAGGTGGTGTTCACGGAGCTTGTGAAGAACGAGGGACACATGATGGGAATGTTCGGTCTCGTTCCGAGAGTAGACCAGGATGTCATCAAGGTACACTATCACAAACCGATGCAAATACTCCCGGAACACCTCGTTCATAAAACCCTGGAACACAGAAGGGGCATTGGCCAACCCGAAGGGCATGACGCAATACTCGTAGTGGCCACTAGGGGTGATGAAGGCCGTCTTCCACTCGTCCCCCTCACGTATCCGGATCAGATTGTATGCACTCCGGAGGTCGAGCTTCGTGAACATCTGTGCTCCTTGCAGTTGTTCCAGAGCCGATGGAACGAGGGGAAGAGGGTAACGATTCTTGATGGTGATCTTATTTAAACCACGGTAATCAATGCAGGGCCGAAGTCCACCGTCCTTCTTCTTCACGAAGAAAAAACTAGAAGCAGCCGGAGAGGTGGAGTGACGAATGTAGCCCTGCTGAAGAGCCTCAGTCACGTACTCCTCCATGGCCTTCAGCTCAGGCAAAGCGAGGGGGTAGATTCTCCCACGAGGCACAGGCTCACCGGGCAGCAGGTCAATGCAGCAGTCCCCTGGTCGGTGTGGGGGGAGGTGTGCTGCGCGCTGCGGGCAGAAGACATCTTTAAACTGGGAGTAGCGAGGAGGAATGTCAAGGCTGACCTGGTCGACGGGACTCTCGATGGAGGTGGCGTGCAGGCCAATACGTGCAGGAACAGGTGCGTAGCGTGAGGAATGGCGGCGTGCAGCAGTGCGGCGTGGAGTGACAGCAGGCAGGCACCGGCCGAAGCATCTCGGACCCCACCGAGTCACCTCTCCCGTCTCCCAGCACAGCGATGGAGAATGCAGGATCAGCCAGGGTCGCCCGAGGATGACGTCAGCAGTTGACCCCTCCAGTAGGAGAAATTGTATCTGCTCCCTGTGGAAAAGGCCGACTTCGAGCAGGACTGGAGAGGAGAGGTGCCGTACTTGCTTAGTGAGGGGGCGACCAGTGATGGTGTGGACAGAGAACGAAGTGGGGCTCGAGGACTTAGGCAGACCTATCTGCTGGCAGAGAGCCCCGGAGATGAAGTTGCCGGCGGACCCCGAGTCGATGAGAGCCTTGGCTGGAAAGGAACCAGAGGGAGTAGTCAGGGTTACCGGGACCAACAGAGGTTTACAGACAAAGACACCTTCTTGAAACGCACTCACCCGGGCTTGTGGGGGTCGTAGAGGACATGTCACCACGACATGTCCTCGCGCTCCGCAGTAAAGGCATAAGCCCTGAGTGATGCGGTGGCTTCTCTCCTCAGGGGTGAGTCTCAGGGAGTTCACGCTCATGGGCTCGGGCTCCTCTCCCTGGTAGGCGGGGTACCGGGCTGGCGCAGGGAACTGGGCGGTGGGCAGCGCTCGGGACTGGACAGTATGCAGTGGCTGGTCTTGTAGGCAATGTTCACGGCGGTTGGCGACCCGAATGGCGAGCTGGATGAAACGTTCCAGCCCGACCGAGTCGTCATAACCGGAGAGATGGAGTCGGAGGGTTGGCTCTAATCCTTGCCTGAAGACGGTCAACAGGGCCGCCTCGTTCCAGCCACTTTCGGCCCCCAGCGTGCGGAACTGCAGGGTATACTCCAAAATCGGCGTACGGCCTTGACGAAGTCGGAGAAGGCGCACCTGCGTCGAAGTATCGCCTGGTGGTGCGTCGAAGACCTCCTTGAAGTGCTGCACAAAAGCAGCATAGGAAGCAGTGATGGGCCCGCTCTGCTGCCACACGGACTCTGCCCACTGGAGTGCTCTACCCTGGAGTAGAGAGACGACGAACGCCACCTTCGATCTCTCGGTGGGGTAGCGATTGGGTTCCATCTCCAGGATGAGGTCACATTGGAACAGGAATCCGCGGCACGCAGATGAGGAGGTCCCGGTGAACGGAGGCGGTCGCACGGCTCGGTCGGTGTGGGCGACCGGGGCAGGAGCAGGCGCTGGAGCGGGCATGGTGTTGACTGCGGCGAGGAGACCGCGACGCATCTCCTCGACGAGACCCTGGAACGGGTCTCCCGTGGCGGTGGGAGCGGGGGTGACAGAGGAAGCGGAGGTGGCTCCGCTGGCTGAATCCATCATTTTGTAGATCTGGCCTTCTGTCACGGACGTCAGGACTCAGAGATGGAATTGACAATAGTTTATTAGGCTCAGCCAGCGAGCAAATGGAAACACCATACAGACAGGGGAGGGGTGAACACAAGGATCAGGAACTCAGGAATACTCAGGCTCTAAGCACTGGAAAATAAGGAGACTGGCGTAAAAGCACAGTGAACTAAAAAGTACAAAACAGGGAGCGTCAAAACAAGGTACACGAGTCGAACTCGGAACAAACGAGAACCAACGGAGCAAACAGAAAACGGTACGATACCGGGATCAGGCAGACAGACGGGCAAAAAGGCAGAAGGCAGGAAAATCGCGTTGCAGAATCTGGGGAGGAAGTCCATGGGGTTTAGTCCACTTTGTACGAGGCCAGATGCGGAGTGAAGGGAGTGAGGAGACTTTATGCTGTGAACACAGGTGCTGGCAATCAGTATTCCGGTGATTGTGGATGCAGTGCAGGTGAGTGAGTGGAGACAGAGGGGGGGCGTGGCAGGTGCGAGTTCAGGCACAGACATGACAAGTAGCTTCTCATTTCTTAAACAATCATGTGGGAAGACATACAGTATATCTCAAAAGTGAGTACACCCTTTAGATTTTTGCAAATATTCTGTTATATCCTTTCAGGGGATAACATTATCCTACTGAAACTTTGATATAACTTAAAGTAGTCAGTGTGCTGCTTGAATAACAGTATAGATTTATTGTCCTTTGAAAATTACTCAGTACACAGCTGTTAATGTCTAAACAGCTGGCAACAAAAGTGAGTACACCCCATAGTGAACATGTCCTAATTGTGCCCAATGATGTTGTTTTCCCGCCCTGGTGTCATGTGACTCGTTAGTTTTACAAGGATTCAGGTGTAAATGATAAGCAGGGCTGTTAAATTTGGTGTTTTGGGCACAATTCTCTCTGAATGCTGGACAACATGGCACCTCATGGCAAGGAACTCTCTGAGCGGCTGAAAAAAAGGATTATTGCGCTTCACAAAGATGGCCTTGGCTATAAGAAGATTGCCATCACCATGAAAATGAGTTGCAGCACAGTGGCTAAGATCATACAGCGGTTTTCCAGGACAGGTTCCACTCGGAACAGGCCTCGCCAGGGTCGACCAAAGAAGTTGAGTCCACGTGCTCAGCGTCATATCCAGAGGTTGGTTTCCAAAAATAGACGTGCGAGTGCTTCCAGCATTGCTGCAGAGGTTGCAGAAGTGGGATGTCAGCCTGTCAGTGCCCAGACCATACGCCGCACACTGCATCAAATCGGTTTGTATGGCCGTCGCCCCAGACAGAAGCCCCTTCTGAAACCGATGCATAAGAAAGCCCGCAAACAGTTTGCTGAAGACAATGAATCCAAGAACATGAGTTACTGGAACCATGTCCTGTGGTCTGATGAGACCAAAATAAACCTGTTTGGGTCAGATGGTGTCCGGCGTGTGTGGCGGCACCCTGGTGAGGAGTACCAAGACAAATGTGTTTTGCCTACAGTCAAGCATGGTGGTGGCAGCATCATGGTCTGGGGCTGCATGAGTGCTGCCGGCACTGGGGAGCTGCATTTCATTGAGGTACACATGAATTCCAATATATACTGTGACATCCTGCAGCAGAGCATGATCCCCTCTCTTCGGAAACTGGGCCGTAGGGCAGTTTTCCAACATGATAATGACCCTAAACACACCTCCAAGATGACAACGGCCTTGCTGAAGAAGCTGAAGGTTAAGGTGATGGACTGGCCAAGTATGTCTCCAGACCTAAACCCAATTGAGCACATGTAGGGCATCCTCAAGAGGAAGGTGGAGGAGTGCAAGGTGTCCAACATCCGTGCGCTCCGTGATGTCGTCGTGGAGGAGTGGAAGAAGATTCCAGAAGCAACCTGTGCAGCTCTGGTGAATTCCATGCCCAGGAGGGTTAAAGCAGTGCTAGATAACAATGGTGGTCACACAAAATATTGACACTTTGGGCACAATTTAGACATGTTCACTATGGGGTGTACTCACTTTTGTTGCCAGCTGTTTAGACATTAACAGCTGTGTACTGAGTAATTTTCAAAGGACAATAAATCTATACTGTTATTCAAGCAGCACACTGACTACTTTAAGTTATATCAAAGTTTCAGTAGGATAATGTTATCCCCTGAAAGGATATAACAGAATATTTGCAAAAATCTAAAGGGTGTACTCACTTTTGAGATATACTGTATCCTGTGGCCGTGGAAAGGATGTGAATCAGTTTCAGAAGGGTCAAATTATTGGCCTGCATCAAGCAACGAAAAAGGAGATGATAGATCATAGATCATAGATCATATATATATATATATATATATATATATATATATATATATATAATGTGTGTGTATGAGGAGGCATTAGTTATTTTGCAGTGCAATTTAAAATGCATGAATACTAAAAAAGACATTTGAAATTCTACATACCACATGGAACAGGGTTCCCACAAGCAAACATATGTCAGGTGATTTTACACTTTCAAGTTGCAATGGTTTATTTGTACATTGTATCAACTGATATATTTGACCTTTATATATGCCAAAGCAAACCTTTACTCTTTTGGTTTTTATGACCATCTTCACTGGGTAATACTGCTCCCCTCCCTGATCTTATGGCTGCAGTCTGAAAGAGCAAAAAAAGTATACACTCAACATTTGTTTGACCTCATACATATTATGTTACTGTTTCACAATTTGATGTTTAATTTATAATTTCACATTGTGTTTGCTTTTACTCACATACATTATATTTAATATTTGATTTACAAACCTAACTTACAAAATTATTTTAACATGTCAATTGATATTACTTATAATGTATAATGATAAAAAATATGCATGGAAAGATAATTGTGAAAAAAGTAATGTTTTCAACAAACATGAACTATTGACAACATGACATATTTATGATTTATATCAAATGTACTAGAGCCAGTATATTCACTTTCCAATGTCAAATGTTATTGTAGGCTGGCTACATAACCTCCAGGTCAGTCTTCTTTGCTCAGCTTCTTGTGCTTCTTCATTGGAAACATGTCTGTTGAGATGAAAAGCTTTTTGTGAAGAGCTGTTATTCTAATATTAATACTACTATTAATACCACTACTCTAAAAACAAAACAAATCACTTGATATTACTGCTTGAAAGATGCAGTTGTTTAAAAACTACAATGTGTGCAAAGAACATTTGTATAATTGTCACAATTTATCAGAAATTCATCAGATTCTAGTCATAATTTAAGGGCCGTTCTTTATTAAAAAGAATAGATCAATTTTCATTTAAAGGTCTGGAAGAACCCAGTAATAAAATTGTCAAATCATATTTTAGATGCTTTTTGTATTATGTAACTGATTGTGTTAAATGGGCATATCGTCAAAAGATATTGTGTCGTTGTCCAAAGAATCAATATAATATTGTATCATGAAACGTGTGATTTAGTCAGCTATTAGGTGTACTTATATAAATCAACAGCATGTCTCTCTCTCCCCTTGCACCACGGCTGTGCAGCACAGCAGTAACTGTTTTCTTATTCCCAATATTCATATCCTTAACTTCATTTCTTAACAGCAATAACAGGTCATCACCTAACGCGTGCATTGCATGCTTGGCACCTCTATTTACAGATTATTGCTCATCAGTGTGGATGCTCACATCATTATGTTTACAGTTATTGTTATAATTATCGTTCTTGTTGTAGAGTAGAAGGCCCTTTAGTCTTTCTTTTTTTACCTTTATTAAGATTTGCAAGGTCAGATACCTTGTATTTGTTACTAGTATAACACCTTAAAAGTAGCTATACTGTAATCATCGGTTTTGGATGTAACAAATAACTAGTAATCTGTAACCTATTACATTTCAAAAGTTCACAACACAGGTAATCACATACTCCTGTGTTTTTTACCTATCTTACATTTGTCCATTTTGAACATTAATTCAAGATTAATAGTAATATAACGACTTATTGCATCTCCTGTTCTTCGGAGCAGGATTTGAGGTTAGTGATGTAAATTCAGGTTTAACCTTTGGTTTTTAGTGCTCGCTGTGCAGGGAGAGATGGGGCTGCAACTGTCAACTGGGCAGACTGTGCTCAGTGCGGCGATTTCGGGAACCCACCCCACCCATCTTGAAACACATAAGCTGTATAAAACGTGGCTAGTTAGTGAAATCCTGGGTTGATTTACCAAGTGTATCTATCTATCTATTTAACTATCACCTTCTGACCACTTAGCAAGATTGCAGTTGTTAGGGTTTGTGAAGTCAGATAACAACAAGTGTTGTGTGGCAGGACTGCTGGTGGAGGGTTGTGTGGCAGGACTGCTGGTGGACGGTTGTGTGGCAGGACTGCTGGTGGAGGGTTGTGTGGCAGGACTGGTGGAGGGTTGAGTGGCAGGACTTCTGGTGGAGGGTTGTGTGGCAGGACTGATGGAGGGTTGTGTGATAGGACTGCTGGTTGAGGGTTGTGTGGCAGGACTGATGGAGGGTTGTGTGATAGGACTGCTGGTTGAGGGTTGTGTGGCAGGACTGATGGAGGGTTGTGTGATAGGACTGCTGGTTGAGGGTTGTGTGGCAGGACTGCTGGTGGAGGGTTGGCTGGGAGAACTGGTGGAGGGTTGGTGGTTAGACGAACCTCAATGGAACAAAAAGACAAAACTATCAGAGAAATGTTATTTTGTTTTGCATACTTTACATAACTGTTGATGGGTTTTTAGAGTAGACTGAGCTATACTGTATGTTCAAAATTTAAAATTACCACAGATATGCTGTAGTTGCATGCTTACAATTAACTAACACCTCATATAAGGCTTCATCCTATACACACGTTTCAGCCTGGTCCGACAGCTGCCATTTGGGGTGCAAGACATGAGTAAACCAGGCCCTATGTCCCAATGTGTGCAATTTTTCAACCTACATTTTTTTTTATGTCATACAGAAATATCACCAGCCTTAATTTTGTGAACTACTATTAGACACATTAAACACATACAAATACAGATGCTTCATCAATTACATGTGAGGTGGTTTGGTTCTTTGGAGGGGGTTTCAACCAGCCCTCTTTTTTAGCAATTTCTTAGCCAGTATAACTGCTTTGCAGCCAATGCTTGATGTTTTGGTTGAGCCTCGTGGCATCTTAAACCTAGAATTTAAAAGAAGCAAGATTTTAACAACTAAAGAGTGACAAATGAAATAAATCACTTTAATATTATCAAATGATCAGTTTGTGTCATTTAGCCTACTTCAATGTTATGTTGTTAAGTGTAATTCCTGGTAGAATACTGAAGGAGGATTTTATGTGACACCTGCATGCCTTCTGCTACCCACCTCTAAAACACCCAGTCACAGCCAACTAGAATGTAGTAGTATAAGTATTGAAGTGAATGATATTGCACCTGTCCATAATATGCAGGCAAAATCGAGAACTAATTGTTCACACTCTGCTCTATTAGTTTATTGATAACATATAAATGAAGACCAATGGATGTGGTACTGTGCTGTTATGATAAACCAAGACATTTAAAGCTAGAGTGGGTAAACAAATAAAAAAATGTCTTCTACCACTAATGTTATCAATAGCTCCAATGGGAAAATTCTGAAAAGCTAACATTAGCTTTCACATTTTTAAGGATATACTGTACCTTAAAAACTTACCATATCCAAGAGCACATCAACAAGGAATATGGCGTCATCTTCTTTAATCTGATTCATTGTGCTAATTTAATTGATACAGACTATGTTGAATTTTCTATTTTATGGCTAATCTTGCGGCTGGGGGCCTTCGGCATGGGCTTTAAACAATAGACTAGCGGTGGGCGTCAATGCGCATGTCAACTGTAAACCCGGAAATAGGTCAACTCTATGATGTTCTGCCAAATATGCTCTATAATAAAAATGCTCGATAACTTTCTAAATCGTCTCTGCTCGACCTAATTGGGCTTTCGATTATATGCCTGGATATAAAGTCGATAGCCTGGAGAGATGGAGCCTGGAGAGATGGATGTGGTTAACACCAGCTGAATAGATATTTTGCTACACAACATATAAAACATGAGTAAAAACCCCACTCGAGAATTTTTCGTTCTTTACAGAAAGAAAATAGCATAACAGCAAAGACAGTGATTCAAACAACATGCAAGCTACTGGTTTCAGCGATAGCAGCGCCCCAAGCAACCGCAGCAACCATGAAAAACATTGCACTCAAACTATTTAAAATTACAGATCTTACACTAACTGAACGAAAATTCTGATGTCAAAACTATCCTAGTGTCCGCTATCTATTTTGTTTTCACAGAGAAAAAGTTGATGGTCACGTGACATGTACACTGAGCATTATAAATTAATCGGGGGGAAAAGCCATTATTGTGAAACTACTATGTTTTGTGGACCTAAATTAAATCAGAAGGGGGGGTGAAAACACAAAGCTGTGGGTAATTATTTTGTTGTTTCATATTTAACTAAAACATTAGTGTTGAAAACGTTTCACATGTTAACAAAGATGTCGACATGTCTATGTTGTGCTTGGTGATGAGTATGAGGAATGCAACAAAGAGCCAGACTGGATTCTTCACTCACACCTACAACATGTGACATCCTATCTTTTTACTCAAGAGCCTTTCTCTGAGAGGTTATGTGAAGTGTCTTTGAAGTGTAATGTTAGTTATCTGCAGGATACACAATCTGGTTTGTATGACTTGTAATACCACATTTAAAGATATGAATACAAATTCCCGAGGATGTAGAGCAGTGTAATTCAAAGTTTAATGAATTTACATACATGCTTGTAAACTGTATTCCTCTATACAGTGTGTTGTTACAGGTTTTCCAGACATATAGTAATATACTTCAGCATTAAATCCATCCAGCCTGTGATCATTCACAAAATTATCTTTTTATTATTATTCTTTTTATAAAAAGCTCACAACATATGTTATTTCATGGGGAAAAGGGTTCTATAAATATTGCAGATAGTTAGTGAATTGCATTGACCCTTCCCTCAGTCACAAGTGCATCACACTTTGTTTTCTGTGGATGGATGCTGATGGGAAAAGACAGTCCTGGCTGCCTGTGTGTGGCACATGTGCTTGGTCATGTGCTCAGATACCAGAAAATCACAGAGCAAAACCCTGCTTTGCAATGCAAAACAAACACTGCTTGTCAGTTAATATGTGGGGTGGGAAAGTTGGGAGGGGCAGGGCGAAGGGCTTTGCCGGCTGTCAGCTGTGGAGGACCCATCTCGACAAATTGTTTGTGTCAGCTGAGGGATGGAACGTGAGGCTCTCTTGGGGTTTTGGAGTACAGATCAATGTCAGGCATGAAGTACCAGCTTGGTCAAGTGAAGGGGAGGATGGTAGCTGGGGGTGTTAAAGGACTTGGGAACCTGGAATTGAAATGACGTCAAATTATTCCCCTGGTTGTCCCCTAGCAGACCCCGGTGCCTGCTAGCAGTGAGAGCAGCAGCGATGGTGCTCAAGGGGAGAGGTGTCTGATTTCTGCCGCTGGGCCTGTTGTTTTGGAGCTTTGGGGTGCATGATTTCAAGGTCATGGACTCACGTCTCAGGAGGGCCCCAGCTGCCTCCCTGCTGGCTGTGATCACCCCCGATACACACACACACACACACACACACACACACACACACACACACATCTCCCGCACATACAACCTCTGCACTTTAACTAGGCAGAAGGGACATGACTTTTTAGGATTAGACTGCTGCAGTGTTTACACTACAGATGATCTATAATGTTCCTAAAGGTTTCATAATCAAAACCAGAGTTTTTGTTATATAATTAAAAGGCTTATTTCGATGCACTTAATGTATTGTTCAAGAATGACCTGTGATATTAATAAAAGTTAGATTAGTATAACAATAGATGGCTTCTTAACAGCCTCATTTGCAATGCAAAAAGCAGTCAAAATCATGTTTTCCTTTAAACATATCCATGTTTGTTTATTCTGTGCTGTCTGGATTTGACACAGTCTCATCAATGCAGTGCTGTACAGCTGCCAACTCCCACATAGCTCACATTTCAGAACCTCTCCCCAGCACATGAATGCACCATGACTCCGCATTAGACTTCTCAGATGAACAACACCTCAAACAATAATTAATATAATGCAGTTTGGAAAAAGTTTGTAAGTGGACCTTGAGTTGAGATTAGTTTGTCATACATACTGATCTCAACGTCAAGAATGAACTTCCATGCAAAGATTTGGGTAGCACCAGCTATTACTAAGTTTGTATATAAAGTCCTTCATAAAGTAACAACTAGTTTGTTTCAAACTAGTGATTCAATACATTGGGTTGCAATATTGAAATTTAAGGAATATCTTAGATAGTAAAAACATTCGGTTGCTAAATGTGTTGCTAGAAAGCATCTGTTGCGCTGTCAACTCAAAAGCAATCAAATATGTAATCAGGAAGTTACTACAACATTAAGAGGTAGCATAACTCATCAGTTTTAGGGTTGTTACCGACATTCCACTGTAAATGAAGGTATACAGCTATTAGCTATGTCAGGGGTGTCCAAATATTTTTCAAAGAGGGCCAGATTTGATAATGTGAAGAGGCCGGGGGCCAACATTTTTAGTATAAAAGTTACATACAAATGCACTGTTATATAACAGTTTTCATTGTCAAAATTATCTTTATTTTTCAAATGGCAATGTAACCAAATATAAGCCAATCAGGTGTGAACAACTCTACAAACACAGTTATGCCTTTCATTCATATCTGGAGAGTCAGATAACATTGAACAAACTATATGGAATACCTTAAACTTCCATGAAGTTGATAAATATCTCTACCTCATGTTAATTTTAAACAGGAGTTATGAGTAATGCAACGTTTTATGTTATCATTAAAGTTTAAAACGTGTGAATTTTGCTCTTGTCTTTTAGAAGATAATTCAGAAAGTACATAACATCAACAGTTATAGCCACATCTTATTCAAGAGTTTAATAAAATAAGTGCTTTAAGTCCAAGTACATATATTAATTGTGCTTTTGGCTTTTCATTGTAAATAGTGATCAATGTTACCGTTCAAAACATTCAGAATTCCAGACTGATCAAGAAACATGTAACTGACACTAATGAGAAGGCTGATACTGAGATCTGGATTTCAGTCGACAGGTCTGGTTTGAGGGCAGTGGTTGAGATGCGTAAAAGGTCACGTGCTACGTTAATGTCGTCATCAACTCCTCTTAAAGAGATCAGGAGCTGTCACAGATGCATCTGTGCTTTCATCCCAGGCTAATGAAAAATAATCAAAAGTCACTCCCCTGTCCCCCAATTGTCTCTGAATATCTGACGATATGTCCTTAATTCTCCATGCCACAGTGTTACAAGCCAGGCAAACATTAATACATTCTTGCTTCTTCTCAGGGCAAATGTTCTCCACCATTTTCACAGTAACACAGTAAACGTACTCTCTGTAAAATGTTAGCCATGTTTAGCTGTTAACATGGCCACATCGTAGCTTACTTTGGTGATGTTTTCATTTGACTCACAGGCCCGCGTGAAGAATCGCTGTTGTGATGCCAGAGCAGCTTGGAGTTGCTTCACTTTTTCGGTACGGCCACTCCGTTAGCTTGTCGTATGTGTCAGCATGTTTTTTCTGATAGTATCTCTTTAGATTGAATTCCTTAAACAAGGCAACCGTATCAAATTATGCAAAAACAATTGCCTCGATTTTCAGTGAATAAATATTGTAATTCCCATCGTTCCTAAAAGCGGCGGTGTCAACTTTCCTCTTTTTGTTTGCAGTTGCCATGGTAGCAATGAGCATGGAAGGGTTCACAGCAAAAGCCGTTACAGAGTCAGATAGCGTTTGCACCTCAAACGCAGCATGGCCCCTTAGAGTGATGCTGCCACAATGCGGTGAAAGGAGGAATTGCATCGTAAAGATTTATTCTGTTTGACAGCGCTAGCGGGCCATAAATAATACATTATAAGACCGAAGCTGCGGGCCGTATGAAATGTAACCGCGGCCGTGATTGGCCCCCGGGCCGGACTTTGGACATGCCTGAGCTATGTATATGCCTACATTTATAAATTGTATGTATGTATTCATGCCTTCTAAAGTGAGAGGAAAATATCTGTTTAACCATAACCCATCCCAATGTTATTTGTTCATTTGAACCTGTTTATGTCTGAAACTGAAATGCCATTTGTACTTGGATACGTGGATACTTGGATAAGGAAATGCCAAGCGAAATTTCATGCAGAATGCATTGGGATTGGAATGTGATTGGATCAGCAAGACAACATTTCTCAGCCAGATGTAAATGCAATCTGTACAGTGTGACCACATTCTCAAACCAGTTAAAAGGTCACCCAACTCAGTCTCTTCCTGCTTACTTAAGTAAGCCCAGCAAAAGCTACAGGTAGTTGCTGGCAAGTCTTGACCATAGACTGTATAAACTATTAACCCTTTGGAGTCCGGGGCTAATTTGGCCGTTTTGCATACTTTTGTTTCTGCCTTACTAAATCCCATTAAGAAATATTTAGCATGTCAATGTTTCCTATCTTTTTTTTCAGCACAACCTCATCTATATAAGCTGATAGTTATTTATTTTATTTTGACATACTATATCAGGGGTTCTCAATGGGGGCAGTGCCGCCCCCCAGGGGGCGTTCAGAGGACGTCGGGGCGCTGGAAACAAGGGGGCGTTTGTAGGCTATGCTATGTTGTTGAATCTAATATTTGAAGGAGGCAAAGTCCTTGTATGTGAAAATTTCATCCTGAACATCGTGTAATTGACTTGGTTACATATTTACAAGAGGGGTGTTCCCCTCACGGACTTCCCCTGAAAGCACCGTGCGTCCAGCACGCACACACACAGTAGCTGTAGACCGATTACGTCACAGCAGCCGCAACAGGGCCGTCCCATGTTGGAGACTCAATGCGCCCAGAGAAGTTATTTTCTGACGAAAGATGGCGCCCCTCGAATCAGCAGTAGCGGCAAATGGATATACTTTTAAATGTAAGTATTGGGTTTTAACTCGCTCGAATAGCTAACGAAACAAGTGTTATAAAATCAAAGGACCTTAAAACATGAAATTATAGGTTACGCTAGCGGCGATGCTAGCTGTTTGGAGCAGCAGTATTCTGCAGGTTGGCTGCCTGCATCCGACCTAAATTAACCTTTGAAAGTACAACTTTTAAGACCTTCACTTTCAAACCTAAGAGTTTTAAATGTTGATTTATATTTTTACATATATTGTGGCGATTGTATAGAGATCATGTATACTTCATATTACCCTCTTGGTTTTCTGACAGTTGAATATCTCTTAAGTCCAGTGCAATCGTTGGTTGATTAGACATATTTTATTATTTATAATATGTGGACTTATTTTGCAACTTCTTTTGTTTAGTGGTGTATAGATAAACTTGCTCTAACATTTTATTTTGTTTCAGGGAGAAGGAGAGGGTGGCAGAAGAGAGGAGAGGATGGAGAGCAGGGAGAGGATGGACAAACTCTTCTCTCTGCTGGAGAAACTTGTTGACAAATTAAATGTAAATTAATTGAAATAAATAATATTTATAATGATGAATATTGTGTATTTATTTTACATGAACTATAAATGAAAATGAATGAAAACTTAGCAAATGATTGATTCATTGATTTCAATGCTTTTTTTAAATGCCAAAAAGTGACATGTGACCTTAAGGTACGTGACGTGTGGCCGGGCAAAAGTAAAAAGATACATTTGCGCGGCTTTCTTTTTCCCAGAAGCAAATAACATAGCTTATCTTCGAAATGACACAGAGTAAAATGAAATGCCGCCAGTATTCTGTTGAGTATCTCAATTATGGATTTGTGCCTTCCCCCACCAATGTACAACTTCCGATGTGCTTATTGTGCGAAAAGGTTTTCTCAAATGAGGCCATGAAACCCTCATGTCTCCAGGAGCACCTTATCAAGATGCACCCGGAGAAAGCAGACAAGGAGCGTCCCTTCTTCCAGGCCCTTAAAGATAAGCATGGTAGGAGCACCATCAGCAGTCTCTTCTCTAGGAAGACCAGCCAGAGTGATAGTGGGTTACTGGCGTCATACAACATCTCCCTGCTCATAACTAAATGTGGACAGCCGTTCACAATCGGAGAGAAGTTGGTGCTCCCTGCCATCAAAGAGGTCATCTCTACGGTGATGGAGCGTGATCCCACACAGGTGCTGAAATCACTCCCACTCAGCAATGACACCGTGGCACGCAGGATTAATGAAATGGGCACCGATACAGAGGAGCAGCTGTGTGTCATCCTACAGGACTCTTATTTCAGCATTCAGCTGGATGAGACAACCACCTCAGACAACAACGCCCTGCTGATGGCCTATGTCCGCTATAGGGCCTCCAACAGTAAGGAGATGGCTGAGGAATTTTTGTTTTCTAAATATCTCGAAACCGACACCAAGGGCCAGACCATTTTTAATGCACTTCATGCGTAGCTGGAGGAGAAGTCAATTCCCATTAGCAACATCCTGGCATGCGCCACTGATGGTGCTCCCTCCATGGTTGGCAGGTACCGTGGCTTCACCGCTCTGCTGAAGGAGCAGGTCCCGCACGTCCTCGCAGTCCACTGTGTCTTGCACCGCCACAACCTTGTGGCCAAATCTAAAAGTCCAGCTCTTCACGATTCACTTAATATAGCAGTCAAGGCAATAGCCTGTGCCCTGAATGACAGACTGTTCCGACAGCTGTGTCAGGAAAATGATGAGACATTTGAGCGTCTTCTTCTCCACACTGATATCCGCTGGCTCTCAAAAGGAAACTGCCTTGCTCGTTTTTGTGAGCTGTTTGACAGCATCGTGGAGTTCCTGGGGCAGGTTACTGCAGATCTCGGGGAAAAGGTAATGTCCAGCCGCTGCCATGTACCTTGCAGAAAAAAATGAACGAAGTCACACTAAAGCTGCAGAGCATAGGCAGGAGGCAGTTTGCTCATTTCCCACAGCTGACCAAGGTGATACTTCATTTCAGAAACATCACAAATAGATATAATAGGCCCACTGTTATTACAATTAGGCTAATATATTTTATGTCTTTGAATACATTATGTTGTAATGTTTATTATATTGACTTGTCTAAAATATGGGCCCAGGGTGTAATATGTGAAAAAATCATGAAATGTTTTTATTCAGGAAAATTAATCTCCAATTTCAGAATTTAAACCTAAGTATTCTAGCGTGATATTTTCACTGGCTTACCCTTTCCTCATGTGGAAACATATGGACTGAATTCATGCAAAACAAAACATGCAAGAATTAAATAACGATTTCAGTCACATGGAAAGCAACACTCGGCTAGGCGTGCTAAAACACTCAGCTCTATTGTTGCACAATCACGACAAATATTGTTCACAAATGTGTTTAAATCTGTGTTCGTGAGCACTTCTCTTTTGCTGAGATTCCATTTCTCATACTTTCAAGCATGCGGAAAAAATATTTTTGCATCAACTTTATATCATTGAATCTCCGTTTTTACTGGGTCGATTTGCATTAAACAAAGACTGGCATAGAGTTTCAAGCCATTACTTTGGACAGAAGGAGCCGGAAATATTGGCTGGACTGATGATTTCATGCGGCGCTGGCTTGAACAGGTCATGTGATCTGATCACGCCGGTGTGACGGTCGACTCCTAAGGGTTAACATAGTCTCTGTGAAGTCACCCATAGGTTTCTGAAAAGCTGTAGTGAAGCTCAAAGTAGGTGGATCCTGCGGTCGTCATCTTGCCATTGATGCCACCCTCGAACTTCCGGCTAATCCAAAAATGAGCATCGTCGATGAAATTGAGGCAGGCAAAGCATACAACAAGCGGCTAGTAATCTGAGACGGTACCCCTGTCACTGAAGCAACCACGGCCCTAATAATCTGTAAATTTACGCATTAATATAATTAAAACGAGCTAATCATATAAAAATGCACGCCCTGTACAGTTATCATGAACGGGGAAATTAGCTTAAAGGACCAGGCTGTAAACTTGTTTTGACTGTTTTTTAACATGAGGATCTATAGAGATTGACTTGCTGTTTGGGCCAGCCTCAAGTGGCCATTCAATGAACTGCAATTAAAACACACCAACCCTTCTGAACTACAGACCAGTCTCTCTTCTTCCATTTCTTTCCAAAATATTTACTACAATCAACTCTCTTCTTACCTTCACCAGAACAACTTTCTTGATCCGCACCAATCTCGTTTCAAGGCAGGCCACTCAATTGAGACTGCCTTCCTCATTGTCACTGAGGAATAGGTGTGGGCGATCCTGCAAAATGTGGTCCCTTTTATCCCTTTTCACATTGAACAGGTGTTCTTTTATTAAATACACTAAAAGCTTATGTTATTTATCTAATTTATGTGCATGTTTCTGTGTTTACTGCACAGGTGTTAAACTCAAGGCCACAATTATATCCGACGCACGAGAAAATATCATATTTCTATCATAACTGGCCTGCCGGTTTTGGTAATTAAATCAAGGCATGGCACAACCACGGGAAATTAATATTTGAGGAAGTATCTAAATGTGTGAATGAAATGAAACTGCCCCGGGACAAACTGACGGGACTGACGATAGAAGGAGCCTGCGATGTGATGAAAAGAGCGGATTAGTGCAGGATGCGGGAGAAGATGCAGCGGGACTGGGAGAACTGTGCAGGTGAGCTGACGGTGTATCACTGCATCATACACCAGGAAGTGCTGTGTTGTAAAGCTCTGGAGATGGAACAAGTAATAAGCACCGTAACACAGACAGGAAACTTTATAAGAGCCACTGTAAGTCTTTTCTTGAGGAGATACATTCTGAACATGGCGGTGCTATGGCTGAGTCGAGGGAAAGTGGTGAATAGATTTTTTGAATAGAGTTGCGTCAGGAAATATGGCCGTTTTTGGAAGCAAAGGGAAACACACCACAAATCTCTGGGACGAAAAGTGGTGATGTGAGCTGGACTGTTTGTGCGACATAACAAAGCATCTCACTGTTAAACCTCCCGCTTCAGGGCCGTGTGATCACGGATATGTATGATGCAGTGACAGCGAAGCCAAGCTGCCTGTGGGAGACTTGGATGCAGCAAGGAAACCTTTGTCACTACGTGTTACCAAACACTGACATCTCCACCGCTGTGTTCCCGACTGCGCATGAACTGCTCAGCAATCCGTTTGCAGTTGACATGGAAACAGCACATGTGAACATCCAAATGGAGCTGATTGACCTCCAGAGCAACGACACTCAAAGAAAGGTATGACTCTGTGGGTACTGCAGTTTCCAAGCTTCACCCCGAAACGATGTCTTAATTTTGGCCCTCTCTGTGATCGGCCATTTTTGACTCAAACCTCTTGATCAATCCTAAGCCTAAACTAAACTATAACTCTTTTGAAAGCCTTGTTCTTACGCTCTCAAACCCAACATGGAAAACAATAAAGCCAGTTTTATTTGTTACTGTGTACCGCCCTCCTGGTCCGTATTCTGAATTTCTATCTGAATTCTCCGAATTTTTATCAAGTTTAGTCCTTAAAACAGATAAAGTAATTATTGTAGGTGACTTTAATATTCATGTGGATGTTGATAGTGACAGCCTTAATAATGCATTTATCTCAATATTAGATTAAATTGGGTTCAGTCAGAATGTACATGAACCAACTCACTGTTTAAACCACACTCTGGACCTTGTTCTGGGATATGGTGTTGAAATTGAAAGTTTATCAGTGTGTCCACATAATCCTCTTTTATCAGACCATTTTTTAATAACTTTTGAAGTCCTGTTACTGGACTACAAGCCAGTAGGCAAAATATCCTACGTTCGATGTTTATCTGAAAGTGCTGTGACTAAATTCAAGGAAGTGATTCCATCAGCACTTAATTCAATACCAGGACTCAATATCAATATAATGGAGGACTCCAATGCTAACTTTAGTCCCTCCCAAATTAATCATCTTGTTGATAGCGCTGCAGCCTCACTGCGAATAACACTCGACTCTGTCGCTCCTCTAAAGAAGAAGATCATAAAACAGAAAAAGAGAGCTCCATGGCTTAATTTACAAATCCGTAAACTAAAACAAAGAATCTCGTTTAGTCTGGTTAGATCATCTTAAAACGTATAAGAAGGCTCTCCATAATGCCAGAGCAGCTTATTACTCTTCCTTATTAGAAGAAAATAAGAACAACCCCAGGTTTCTTTTCAGCACTGTAGCCAGGCTGACAGAGAGCCACAGTTCTACAGAGCCTTCTATTCCTATATCTCTCAATAGTGACGACTTCATGAGCTTCTTTAACAATAAAATTCTAATTATTAGAGACAAAATGAATCTCCTCCTGACCTCAATTAGTAATGACTTAACTTCAACTGCCAGAATTTTAAAAACATCTGTAACTCCTGAAATATATCTAGACTGTTTTACTCCAATCAACCTTAACCAACTAACTTCAACAATCTCATTGTCTAAGCCATCAACCTGTCTTTTAGACCCGATTCCAACTAAACTGTTTAAGGAAGTTTTACCCTTAATTAACACCTCGTTATTAAATATGATCAACCTGTCTCTATTATCTGGCTATGTACCAAAATCCTTTAAAGTAGCTGTAATAAAACCACTTCTTAAAAAGCCTAGTCTTGATCCAGAGGTTTTAGCCAACTATAGGCCGATATCTAACCTTCCCTTTCTCGCTAAAATCCTTGAGAAAGCAGTTGCAAAACAGTTATGTGATTTTTTACATAATAATAGTTTATTTGAGGTTTGTCAATCTGGATTTAGAGTTCATCATAGCACAGAGACGGCACTGGTGAAAGTTACCAATGACCTTCTAATGGCATCAGACAAAGGACTTGTCTCTGTTCTTGTCTTGTTAGACCTCAGTGCTGCTTTCGACACTGTTGATCATGACATTCTACTACAGAGACTGGAACATTGTGTTGGCATAAAAGGAACCGCACTAAGCTGGTTCAAGTCCTATTTATCTGAGCGATCTCAATTTGTACTTGTTAACGATAAATCCTCCATGACAGCCAAAGTCAGTCTTGGAGTTCCGCAGGGTTCTGTACTTGGACCGATTCTATTCACCTTATTTATGCTTCCTTTGGGCAATATTATAAGGAACCACTCTATAAACTTTCATTGTTATGCGGATGATACCCAATTATATCTATCAATTAAACCAGATGAAACCAATCAATTGGCTAAACTTCAAGCATGCCTTAAAGACATAAACATTTGGATGTCTAGCTACTTTTTGATGTTAAACACAGACAAAACTGAAGTTATTATACTTGGCCCTAAACGCCTCCGAAACGCATTTTCTAATGACATAGAAGCTCTGGATGGCATTAACTTGGCCTCCAGCACCACTGTAAAGAATCTTGGTCACCTTTGATCAAGATCTGTCGTTTAACTCCCACATAAAACAAATCTCAAGGACTGCCTTCTTTCATCTACGTAACATTGCAAAAATAAGACACATCCTGTCTCAAAATGATGCAGAAAAACTAGTCCATGCATTTGTTACTTCAAGGCTGGATTACTGCAACTCATTGTTATCAGGTTGTCCCAAAAAGTCGCTTAAGACTCTTCAGTTGATCCAAAATGCAGCGGCACGTGTATTGACAAGAACAAGGAAACGGGATCATATTACTCCTGTATTAGCTGCTCTGCACTGGCTCCCAGTAAAATACAGAATAGAATTCAAAATCCTTCTACTGACTTACAAAGCAATTAATGGTCAGGCTCCAGCATATCTTAAAGATCTCATAGTACCTTATAAACCTACTAGAGCATTACGCTCCCAGAATGCAGGGTTACTTGTGGTTCCTAGAGTCTCTAAGAGTACAATGGGAGCCAGAGCCTTCAGCTATCAAGCTCCTCTCCAGTGGAACCAGCTTCCAGTTTGTGTTCGGGAGGCAGACACACTCTCCACATTTAAGAGTAGGCTAAAGACTTTCCTTTTTGATAAAGCTTATAGTTAGGGCTGGCTCAGGTTTTCCCTGGATCAGCCCCTAGTTATGCTGCTATAGGCTTAGACTGCCGGGGGACACCTCCCTGCTCTCTTCCTTCTCTTCCTCTTCTGCTTCTGCCTGTACTATCCTCATTTGAATGCCTTGGATTTAAATGTAAACCCCTTCACCCTGACAATACTTCTCATCTACCGACCACCGAAACCTAACTCAGCTTTCATCCTAGAGATGCACGGCTTTCTAATTACACTCTGCACTACTTCTGGCAATATTATAATACTTGGAGATATTCACGTTGACACCCCCTCCTGTCACTATGCAACCAAGTTCCTACACCTTCTGGACTGCCTCAACCTAATTCAACATGTTGATGTCCACACACACACTATGGGACACACACTTGACATAGTCATCACAAACTCTGCCCCCATCCGTAGTCTATGGGTTTACGATCTGGGTGTGTCGGATCACAAGGCCATCACAATGGATCTGCCACTCCTGCTTCCCTACACCAAACCAAAGCGTCAAATCTATTTCAGAAATCTGAAAAACATCAACCCGGACACCATGACCTCGGATCTCCAGCATCTCTCCGCTATAAATCTCACATCAGTCAATGAATCAGTTGACTTTTACAACAAATCTCTGAGCAGTCTCCTGGATCTCCACGCCCCTGTCAAAACCAGAACAGTCACCTTCTCACACTCAGCCTCCTGGTACACCTGCGAGCTGCGGAAGATGAAGACAGCGGGGCGTGTCCTCAAGCAGCGCCTCAAGGCTTCAGGACTCACTGTTCACAGACAGGCATACCAAGACCACCAAAAGGCCTACGCAAAGTCCTTCAGAGACACATGGTCAAATTTCTACTCCAACATCATCAACAATAGCCGTGGCAACTCCAAGCAACTTTTTTCCACAGTAAATCATCTCCTCAAACCTCAAACTCCCTTACACCAAGACACCACAGAGGAGCAGTGTGATAATTTTATTGCATTCTTCAGAAAAAAAGTAGATACCATCCGCTCTCTCCTCTCCAACTCCGCTACTCTACCAGTCCCGACTGTCAACCCCCAGCCCGACATCTCGCAGCAAGAGGTTGAGGCCATCATCAAAAAGATGAAACCCTCCACCTGTGCCCTGGACCCCTTTCACACAGCCCTGGTCAAATCTAACATTTGTGCCATAAGTCCCCTGATTGCTACAGTGATAAACCACTCCCTCCATTCTGGTCATGTTCCATCCCCTTTAAAAACTGCTGTCATCAAACCACTCCTCAAAAAAACCCACCTTAGACCCAGATGTCCTTGCCAACTACAGACCCATCTCCAACCTGCCATTTCTATCCAAGGTGCTGGAAAAAGTAGTTGCCACTCAGATTCAGGACCATCTCAACTTCAATAACCTCTTTGAAAAATTCCAGTCTGGTTTTCGCCCTGGGCACAGTACAGAAACTGCTCTGGTTAGGGTCACCAACAATCTGCGGATGACAGCTGACGCCAGATCTCCATCTCTCCTCATCCTCCTTGATCTAACTGCAGCATTTGATACCATTGATCATGACATCCCCCTCCACCGTCTTCACTCCACAATCGGACTCTCTCACTTGGCCCTAAACTGGTTCACCTCATATCTCACAGAGAGGACTGAGCACAGTCCTCTCTGTGAGATATGAGGTGAACCTTGTCCCTCAAGGATCTGTCCTGGGCCCCACCCTTTTCACCATTTACATGTCCCCCCTTGGTCGTGTCATCAACCGGCATGGAATATCTTTCCATTGCTATGCTGATGACACACAACTCTACATCAGAACTAACCCAACCCCCTCTGCCATCATCCACATTAACCTCCTGTCTGGAGGAGATAAAGGCGTGGATGAAGCACAACTTCCTCCAATTAAACAGCACTAAAACCGAAGCCCTTCTAGTTGGCACTCCACATCAGGTCCAGTCCTCCTCCATCACCTTCTCCGGTCAGAACATTCCACTCTCATCTACAGTCACCAATCTGGGTGTTAAAATGGATCCTCACCTGACCTTTGAGGCCCACATCAAACAAACATGCAAGAACTCCTTCTACCACCTCAAAAACATTGCCACACTCACTCTGTCAGATGCTGAAAAGCTTGTCCACACCTTTGTCTCCTCCAGACTTGACTACTGCAACGCACTTCTCATCGGGATTCCTAGCAAAAACATCCATAAGCTGCAATACATCCATGGGAGATCGCGCCTTCTGCTCTGCCGCTCCCAGACTGTGGAATGCTCTCCTTGAACATCTGAGAAACATCACAGACTGTGGATGCTTTTAAAACAGGCCTAAAAACCCATCTTTTTAACAGACGATTTTGCTAGACTTTAACCATTTTCAAGTGTTATCTTGTCTGTCTACCAAATGTGTTTTATTTGTATTTTTTTCTGTATATTTTGCTCATCGTTTTTACTCTGTAGCACTTTGAGTTTTGTTTACGCAAATGAAAAGTGCGCATTTAAATACAATTTATTATTATTATTAATTTGTAGTTTTAAACATATTTGGGGTGTTTTTTTACTCACTTTTCTATTCCTCTCTCATACAACGTCCATTACAAAGGCTGTGAGCCCCGTGCTCCTCAGTGACATCGGGTACGCGGCGAAGTTAGACACCTCGTTCACCCATCAATAGTCCACACAGAACCGTATTGATCCGTCGGACTTGTGAACCAGCATGACAGGGCAGCACCAGTCAATGATGGACTCCTCTATTACCCCCATCTCTAGCATGGCTACTCTATGTGGTGGTCCGCGAGAGTGGTGGGCCCGGCAGGGGGGAGAACACATCGCCTTTGCAACGAGGCAACATCTGCTCTCTGACCCGGTGAAAGATGGCCGTCACACAAGGCCGGGGCTGGTTTGACCGTTTTTATTACCTCCGGCCCCAGCTCATCTTTCTCCATCACCGTAGTAGCCAGAGAGCATGAGGCCACCTCTCAACCACTCTTTTAGAAGATTGAGGTGGTACATTTGTGTCACTACAGCCCTGTCTGATCGCACCACCTCGTGGTCGACATCCCCCACTCGCCGTGTAACGACGAACGGCCCTTGCCACTTGATGAGTAGTTTGGGAGCAATCTATCTCCCGGTGCAAATAGCTTCAGTTGTGACCCTCTGTTATATAGACATTGCTGCTGTTCCTGAGTCTGGAGCAAATTCTCACGCGATAACTCTCCCAGTGAATGGAGTTTTGCTCTCAAGTCCAGGACATACTGAACTTCACTCCTACTCATGTTTGGACCCTCCTCCCAGTTTTCTTTAACTAGGTCCAAAACATCCCGTGGCTTGCCTGCCAAACAACAGCTCAAAAAATCCTGTGGAGGCCAGGGGCACCTCCCACACTGCAAACAACAGAGGAAAAATCACTTATCCCAATTGCGTCTATTATCGTGAACGAACTTACGTACCATGTTCTTCAGCGTTTTGATAAACTGCTCCTGTCTGTCTGCGTATGGTAAACACTAGTCCTAATGGAGGGGAAGCCAAGTAGTCCATACAGTTTGCGTAACGTGCGTGACATAAAGGACGTGCCTGGTCAGTTCAGATCTCTTTCACTACTTAGAAACACTTACATCTGTGGACTCCTTTCAGGAGGAGGCTGAAACGCTGGTCTGCGACCAACTTTTGTAGAAATTATGATGGTAGAAAACCTTTAATCCTTTCCCGTGCACTTTGTCCTGTGCATTTTGATGTGAGTAGCAGCAGTGGAGTCTGAGAAAGAAATTTGACATGCTTCCCCAATGTGATCACATGCCAGCATGGAACAGTGTTCAGCAATAGTTAATGCCATGGTGGCTTCAGCCTTTTTTGCAGAGTAAATTTTTTTACTCATTAATGGCAGCTTGCTTTGGGTGAAACTGTTATAAGGCTTTGCCTTTTGAGTATGTTTTTGAGTTGTCATGTGTTTTTTTATATCACAAAGTTTGGAGTAGAAATCAGCAATGCAGGCAATATGCCTGTGTATCATCTCCATTAAATTGCTTCAACCAGCCTTTGAATTCAGAGTTTGATTCCCAGTTTAGACTGAGACATAATGAGCTAGCTAGCTAGATGTCCACTAACTCCATCCTGTCACTGTGGTCATCCCCACTTCCGCATTACGTCATCACAACAATCTGTCCAATCTCAGTCTCCTCCCTCAGTCCACCCAACCGATCACAAAAACTGGCCCTGCTCAACACCAGTTCACTCAACAATAAAACCCTGATTTTAAATTAATTCATCACCGACCATAACCTAGACTTCCTCTATCTCACTGAAACCTGGCACAAACCCATGGACTATTTTTCACTCAACCAGACCACACCCACCTGATTCACATACATTGATAAACCTCGTCTTGAAGGGCGGGGTGGTAGTGTTGCTGCAGTCTAAAGCACATTAAAATAATCACCATTTCCATTCATTTCCACTCCCCTGGGCACTGCCATTATTTACCACCACCCCCAAGCCAAAACCCTCCTTTCTATCCAACTTCTCGGATTTTCTGACCCAGCTTTATGCAATTTCACCCTCCTGGGGGATTTCAATATCCACGTCGACGACAATTGCAAACCTTCCATAGACTTCCTGGAACTGCTCCATTGCTTCAACTTCACCCAACACATCAACTTCCCCACCCACATCCTGGATCTAGTCTACTCAACTGGTCTGACAATTCACCAACTCTCCTGCCTCAACCTCAACATCTCCGATCATCTGACAATCACCATGTACATCGACATCCCAATCCCCACCCCAAAGAAAAACTATGCCATTTCCTGTAAACTGTCCGCCCCCCCTTCAATGTTGCCAACTCATCGGTAAGGAACGTCGCTATTGGCTGTCCAAAAAGTCGCCAAATGACGTCATTGCCTAATTTGCATAATTTACCATTTGCATGTAATTGTAATGGAGGCTATAGGAGAGAGGAATAACGCCCTGGGAGAGACAAAAAGTGACTAAAAAGCACCATAAATATGTTTAGAACTACAACTTAACTTTCTTCTGTTAATTCTTGTCTCGGAGAATGTGGGTCTCCTCTCTGCTCTGACTGCAGCTGCTGCGTGAGGCTACTGTGACACTGACTGCCCGTGAGAGCTTTGGGACAGCGGAGAGTTCACGGCAGCACCCGCTGCTCGTTTAGGACAGTAACTGCAGAACGATACGTGCTTCACGTCAGAGTCTCCAAAACACCAGAAAGTCTCCAAAAGTCTCCAATAACACCAGAAAAAGTCGCTAGATTTCTCGCTAGTAGCTTTTGACAACAAAAGTCGACAAGAGGTTTGGAAAGTTGCTAGATTTGAAAGACTCAGCAAGAAAACTGGTTTAACAGTTCACCGCCAAGCATACACAGACTGCCTACAAGAATACAAAACTGCCCTGAACACAGCCCGGTCCTCTTACTACTCTCAAACCACAAGGCTCTCTTCTCCCCAATCAACACACTTCTGAAACCAAGCGATCCTTCATAACTGACAAGTACAACTCTTTTCTTTCATTTTTTCAATCAAAAATAGACACCATCTACAGCAACATGACCACCTCCCCTGCCCACACCACATCCGACCCCTTCTAACACTCAGACCCTATCTCAGTTCTCCCCTGTGTCCCCCATATAGCTCTCCAACATCATGATCGGCATGAAAACTTCCACCTGCACTTTGGATCCCATCCCCTCCCATCTCGTCAAGACCTGTCTCTCATCACTCTTATCATCAACTCCTCATCAGCTCTGGTTCAGACCCCCCTTCACTTAAACTCGCTGCTGTAACCCCCATCCTCAAAAAACCTGGACTCAACCCCGACACCTTTCTTTAAAAAATACTTGAACGTGTAGTCTCAACCCAACTCAAAACCCACCTTAACTAACAACAATCTGTTTGAACCATTCCAATCCGGCTTCCACTCACACACAGCAGAAAGAGCCCTCCTGAAACCAACGACCTCCTCCTCTCCTCCGACTCAGGACACCTCACCATTCTCATCCTCCTCAACCTCACTGCAGCTTTTGACACCATCCACCACACCATACAGCTCTCCCGTCTCAAAACCTCCCTAAACATCACCGGCACTGCTCTCTCCTGGTTGAAGTCATACCTCACAATCTGGCAACAGTTCATCAACATCAACAACTGCACCTCCTCCATGCTCCCCTGTCCCCTGTCCCAAGGCGTTCCCCAGGGTTCGGTGCTTGGTTCTCTCCACTTCATCCTCTGCCTCCTCCCCCTCGGTCCCCCATATGCCGCCATGGCCTCCATTTCCTTTGCTACGCCGACAACGTCCAGCTCTACATCTCAACAAAATCCATCACCACTGCAACCCTCTCCACTCTGACCAACTGTCTCACTGAAATAAAATCATGGATGCAAAACAAAACTCAACTGTGATAAATTCGACATGCTCATTATCAGTCCCACATCCCTCATCAAAAACAACAATAGCTTCTCCCTTACCATTGATAACTCCACTCTGTCTCCCTCCCCACACATCCGGAACCTTGGAGTCATTTTCGACAGCAACCTCACCTTCACGAACCACATTAATCAGATCACTGCTGTCTGGACGCGGAGAGTGTCGGTCTCCTCTCTGCTCTGACTACAGCTGGGACTGCTGCACGAGGCTACTGTGGAGACTGACCACCTGTGAGTGCTTTGGGACGGCAGAGGGGCTCATGGCAGCACCATACCTGTCAACCCTCCCGTTGACAGGTGGCAGTATTATGTTTAACTTTAGTTGAAAAATGTTATCCGCCAGTAAACAAACAGAAGAAGAAAACAGGAACAATAACACAGAAGAAGACGAAAGCATATGGACGAGAGTCACAGTGAACAGGAGATAGATGGAGACAGAGTTGTACCAGCCAAACAAGTTAAAACTTTATGCTAGTAACTAAACAAGTAACTAAACAAATGGGAGGAGACCTTCCCTTATTTAATAAATTCATTAAATTCAACTAGCCTTGAGGCAGGCAAAGTCTGCAACCTATGTTTACAACAAGTCCCTTGCAGATGCTAGGGACTCCCACACTGATTAAAATGTATATATGCAATTAAAATACATACATCTTATAAACATGTCTGTACAAGTAATACATACTTTAAATAAACATGTAATTCCTGAACCCGTCCCTTATGTGTTTACATTTACATTATATGGGTTGGGGCTGGCTGTCTCAGAGCTGTTAAGGTATGGGTGGAGTCCGCCAGAAAATTTCCCTTATTTTGAAATTCCAATGTTGACAGGTATAGACAGCACTCGCTGCTCGTTGAGGACAGTAACTCCCGAACAATACGTGCTTTCACGTCAGTCTCCAAAACACCAGAAAAGTCTCCAAAACACCAGAAAAGTCTCCAATAACACCAGAAAAAGTCCCTACATTTGTCGCTAGTCGCTTTTGACAAAATAAATCGCAAAGAGGATTTGGAAAGTCACTAGATTTAGTGAGAAAGTTGCCAAGTTGGAAACACTGCAGAGGAGACCCAGAATCCTATGTTTCTTTGCTTAATCTTACTCTTATTATTTTCTCTTCTCTTACTCTTAATATCTCGTTCTCTCTCCCCATTTAAACTTTATGTCCAACGCGGCCTTAGCCAAACTTCCCCGGACTTTTACCCTCTCTCTTGAGTTTTTCCTTTTTGAAGCAAGCAATCGACGTGCCTGGACCTCAATCGGATCCACAGAGCTCTAGTGGTTAAGAACTTGCCTAAGACTTTGCAACTGCTCCAGCCTGTTTTACCTCTGATTTCCGCAAAGCAAGGAACTGAAAAAAACTGTGCTCAGTATCTCCATACGACAGCTGCCAACCCCCTGCACAGTGGGTCGAGAAACACAGAGTCCACCTGCATCCCAGAGAGAGAGTCTCAGCTCAAGCTGAGCTGCATCGTGGGTTCCGCACCACTGGAACGCTCCAGTACGCCAGATCCAACGCCTCCATGGCCTCCTGCACCTCCTCCGCCTCACTCAATACTGCTGCCAATTAACTAGGTCAAACTTTACATTTCTGTATTCTGGGTTTAGTGCTCCATCGATAGTAATCTATTGGGTAAGAGATAGAAGTAGGGTCTCCCAACTAATATTTTCCTGTAGTCTTTCCGCTGTTGAGTGTAAGTCATTCCACTCGTCCATTTTCAGGACTTTGCTAACTAGGCTTACTGTACGTTGTTAATTGTGTAACCTGCAATCTATAAACGTCATTAATTTCACTTGTTATACTTTCCATGCTTATTCAGTCTGAATATCTTTAGTAGTCATTCAATTCTTAATTTATAAAAAAACATACAAACAACAAAACATTTTTTGTGTTTGAAGTATTTACACCTCTGTACACCGAATAAACTCTTCAATCATTTCAAATTTTGAGACTGTTTAAATACATTTTTCTATTAATGTTCTCTCTTTAATAGAGATTGGTGCCCTGGTATTAAATTAACTTTATGTTAAAGTTCACGCTACAATTTAATAAGAGCGAAGAAGCCTTTTCATTCATAAACTGAACCTTCACTCGGCATAGTATATTATTTAGTATACATTAACTTTACATGACTAAGTAAGCATAGATCTGCGATACTGTTCTAAATGCATGTTGACCTTTTTGTAATCTATTGTTTTGAGCTAATGGATAACATTAGGTTGTTTCACCAGTTGATGTGTTAGTATTGTACACACATACCAATCTCACAATAATCGGGAATTTGACTTTTAACGTAGCGACACACACAGAAGGACTTAAATATCCTGCTCATATGTTCCTTTGTCTTCTAAACATGTATGTTCACACGTATGCAGAGCACGTAGAGATGGTCACAGGACCGCTCCCCGGACAGGCGCACGCACCCACACAAACTCTCACATGTATGTACACATTCCCTTTTGATTCCTTAGTATTAGATACTGGATTGTTTGGTGTTGTACAAGAGTGAGTATTGCTAACCTCCACTATCAAAGAATTCTGAAATCATTCAACCTTTACGAGCTATTGATATAGTCATTGTGTTTATAGTTATTAATGTAATTATTAATCAGATTTCCTAATTCATTGTCTAGTATATTTTATGAGTCTTTCTATAACTAGCTAGTGTTTTACTATATATACCTTATAATTATATTAAATAAAATAATGAATAATTTGTTTTATAATTTTAAATATTTATTAATTCCTTGGGTTAGGGTTAACTAAAAAATATTTAAAATATTTTTGAGCTAATGCACCTTCTTCATTGTATTGCCAGTTATTATTAACCCCTATTTATGATTTTATAATTATTAATAGTTTTATTAATATGAATTATCCAGATAACCAGACTTGCTTGTTCCAGAACCTCAACATAATGGTGACCCTGTCATACAGTTTAACAAAACAAATAAAATAAACTACATGTAGAACATTTCTACTCAGATCAGTGCAGATATACAGGAATATCTGTTGTGTGATGTTGATCCTCGCTCACCTCAAAGCATGAGGATATGTGAAGTTTATCTCTTTTACTGCATTTTCCAGTTCATAAGATGTGTGCTCTCAGCGTGTCCCTGAGCCACTGCTGACTTGCTCTGTTGAATCCTGTTACACGCTTTAAGAATCCAAAGTGTGCCTCAACGATTGAACCTTTGACCTTTGACCTTTAGCACTGACGCAGTGTTGCTGTGCCACAGCCAAAAAAGACATATGGGATCTTCACTCTCAGATGAGTCAGTGTTGTCAAACCCTGCAATTTCCTGGTGCTTAGCAGTCTGTCACTCTCATTGTGCTGAATTACAGTACGGAACATGAATGAAAAGCTGAAAAGCTGAAGAGGGAATGTCTAATCTGTGGAGGCAGACCAGAAAACAGTATCTGTTGTTTGTTTACTAAATATACAATGAATATGCGATGAAATCACACAAGTGTAATCAGGCCAGGAGCGGTAAATGGCGGACCAATGGCCCCTTCCCAACACCTACCCCCCTACTACTGTTGCCCTTGCTCGGCTCTCATCCATCTTCAAACTCGACCTTCAATATTATCTCATCTACACCTATGTAACTTTTTGCGCCTGCATCATGGACAATTGTGACGCTATTGCAATGACAAAAATGTGTCCACAGGCAGACAGACAGAAATATAAACACCTGACAAAGTACTCAAACCTCCTCTGTGGTAGTTCCTGCTACAGTAGGTGTCTCCAGGAGCACAGTTTGCCGTGATTGTCACGACGCTGGATTTGCATTTCCTGTTTTATTTTGAAATGTTCCCTTCCCCTTGGCGGTCTTTGGAGTCCTGGTCCTCTGAAATGAGACGGTCCAGTCTACGGGGACTTCCTGGTAAGTCACCAGCTGTTCACGCCCCTACCTATTGCCGTTCCCATCGCCTAGCAACTCTCAGAAGTTATCAAGCGCAGTTGACGGCTTAGTTTAGCATTTTTTCCAGAGAACGTAACCAGAGATAATACTTTTTTATTTTCAATCTTGTTAGAGCAGTAGCTCCTAGCAGCTGCTGAGCAGCTAGCTTAACTAGCATCGGCACTAACGTCCCGTAACTTAACTGTCATTTTAGAGAAAATGTAATGTTTTAAGGTCCTTTGATTTTATAACATTTGTATCGTTAGCTATTTGAGCGAGTTGAAACCCAATACTTACATTATCATATTATCACTCACAATACATACTTACACTTACAAAATATCCTTTTGCCGTTACTGCTGGGTCGAGGGGCGCCATTTTTCGTCAGAAAAAAACTTCTCTGGGCCCGCAATGAATCTTAATATACCTGCGGCCATGTAGGATACATCAGTTGTATCCTGCAAATCTGGCAAAAGAAGGTCGCATTTGTCGGCTGCATTTGAAGGAGCCGCCAAAATGGGACATCCCTGTCGCGGCCACTGTGACGTAATCGGTCTACAAATGCAGCCTCCAAAGGCTGCAGCCCCTGAATTGAGACACAGCCCTTGTGTCATGTCTTGTATTACTTCTTGCCCTTGTGTATTTGCCTTTTTCTCCCAGCTGTGTCTTGTTCCCTCATTTAGTGTCTGTGTGTATATATATCCCTGTCTGTTCCGGTGTTCTTTATCGGTTCGACAGTCTTGTTACGCTTATGTTCTCTTGTGCTAGTCGTGCGATCCATGTTGCCTTGTGCTTCCCTCGTGTATCATTGTGCCTCTTCATGCTATCTCTTGTCAACCCTGGTTCGTGTTTTGTGACTTTACTTGTTGCCTTGTTTTGTTTTCGATTAGCTTTTGGTAATAAAGCTCTCTTTTTGTTTAACCTCATCTGGCTTTCTGCATTTGGGTCCTCCTTTTTACAAAACGTAACAGTGATGACACACATACATACACTCACAAGTTGAAAACAATACCAGCGCTATCTGGTAAAGATAAGCCAATCAAAAAGTGCATATGTATGATGTTAGAAATAATGATCAGCAGCGACAGTAACTCTGGTGATGTCTGTGTGTGTCTGTCTGAGGACCAATTTTGTCCCCATGATAATGTGGCAACCGTGCAGGATTCAGTCACACAACTTGACTGTAGTTGAGATCAAAATGAAGGCTGATTTTGAAGAAGGGTGTGGTCCTAGCAAGGTGCCGGAAGTAGGAGGGGTAGGACGTGGCCCCTGACCCGATACAGTGTGATGCTAGAATGATACTATAGTGAGATGTTATCTAGTATTAGAGAATAAAGTGAAGCCTTTAAATGTCCTAAACGGTGTTGCGCAGTAACTGTAAAGTAGTGTCAAAATAATTTATTACACGGCTTACTTAAATACTCTGTATAGTGTCAAACTTGACCAATCCGAATAGTCTGTTATTTCAGTATAGCAAAAATTGGATTTCTAAGTATCCTTGCGTCACTTGCAATGCGAGACACAACGACAGCCTCTCACTGCACAGTGAAGCCCACCATGACAGCACGGAACATCGTAAAATATGCTAGCCTCCTCCGTCGCTGAGTTTGTCTGGTGCAAAGGAGGAATTCTGCCCCATGGTTGTTTGGATGCAAAATGCATCCATACATTTCTAATGCTTCCACATTGGAAAGCAAGGGTAGCTACATTGTTAGTGACGTGTACATCGTTACCACAGCAACCCATGCAGATAGATTGGTAATGTCTGGACACACACATCCAATCTGATTACTTGCAAATAACAGTCTAGTTTCTCAAATCGGATTTTTGTCGACAATCAGATTTGTCTGCAATCTGAACATAGGCTCTGTTTCCTGTTGTTTAAAAACATCACCTTTTAAGTGGATATGGTCACTTGTTAGCAAACAATTGCTTTTTTACACATCCAACATTATAATTCATTTTGATTCTGTTTGTGTCCAACACATAAATGTAAGTCCTAAATTCTCTTTTCTTTTAGCTCTGATTTTTCTCTCCAACTCCTTCGGGAAATATCTGTTTCTCTACCTGCTAAATGTTCAGGTGCTTTTTTAATAAAATGAACTAAACACTTATGTTATTTATCTAATTTATATGCATGTTTCCGTGTCTACTGCGTTGCTGCTTTGCGCAGTCACATTCTCTCCTCTGCTCTGTTTTGCGAACACCTCCAGTCAGAGACAGAGCGGAGGAAAGGAGAGGTGACGTTCAGAAACTCAGGCAAAAAATATCTGCATGTTTAAAAGGCACACGGCCTGAATCCAGCAGCAGTGATGCAGATGTTAGCTCTGCTGCTCCGACCAGAGCATTAGTGTTTTACTATTAATTCCGATTAGTTTTATTTATGGTGTATCCTTGGAAAAACATTCATGCTTTCGAGCAGTGGTGGCTGAGGGGGGCGGAGCTGTTATTTTTTGTTTTTTTCAAGCAGCTGAACACTGGTCAGAATCAATTCAGAATTTGGTTTATTAAGTACATTTACACATACAAGGACTTTGCCTCGCTCCTTTTTTCAAATCTTAGATTTAACAACATAGCATAGCCTATAAAACAAACGCCCCCCAAAAACACATAAACGCCTCCCTTTGAAAAATATTGCTTCCAGTGCCCCCTGAGGCTACCGACCCTGTTGAGAACACCTGATCTAGTCACTAGTCTGTTTGCTGCTGAGCAGGTAGTTAACAGTAGGTTTTTAAATCTGTGCCAAAAACGACACTGTGAGAATTGTGAGAAACAGAAAATAGTAAAGTTGGACAGCTAAACAATGAGCTGAAACGTACTACTATAAAGCTCCTATTCAATGAGGACTATAAGGTATAGGTAAACAGCACTGAAGCACAAAATGACATCAATATATTTACAAGTGGCTTTTTGGCTTTCAAAAGTTATTTTCTGGCCCTCAAAGAGAGTTTTGAAAGAATAATCCCCCAGACCCCATGAATCCCACTTTTTTACCCAAAGACAAAGCAGTACAGTTTTATATCATAATATACTTCCTCCTCCCTTTGGTTGGATTTCTACCCTAATTAGCTAGCTTATTTGTCCTATTGTGAAAATGTGAAATAAAATCCTTGTAAGCAGTGCAAAAAAGCTGTCAGTGTCTCACAGCTCATTGGACGGCAATGAAACAATCATAAAACAATTAACATCCATTTAGGATGCACAGTTTATAGATTCAAAGAGGAAATTAATAAAAGGCAGCATTAATTGTGACAATATGACTATAAAACATGTTGTATTGGTGCCTTGGCTCTCAAATGGTATCCAAATGTTCATTAATATCCTTAAATATGGCACAAAACAGCAACAGTTATGCAGTTCAGCAGCAAAGTGTTGTCTTCATTAGACCCTTGAAAGTCATAATACTGTAACTCATAACTCCTCTTTTCCCCTCGCAGCAACTGAGTGCATAATTTCACCATCATAAATGATGTGGGGGTCTCCCCTGCTCATCTGCAGCAAATGGATGGTTGCCTGGATGAAGACGCACAGCAATGAATATGCCAGAGATATTACTCTGTCTCACTGTGACCTTTACACAGGGGATGCAAGCGAAACATATGTTCTCTCACAAAAATGCTTTTTTCTGCAGCACCTATTTATCTCTTGGGTCTCATAAAGTCCTGGCCTTTGTTGTTTATGGTAACCCTTATATTTTCAAGCCAGCTCGCATGACAGTGAATTTTGTTTCCTCATTATGGTGATAAAATGAGTGAAGTGAAGCCAGAACTTCATGTCCTTACTGAACTCAAGTTACATTAGTATTCATATAGGAAGCAAACTCAAGATTTAGGCCAGTAGTTAACGGCACTATACATAAATAATTCAGTGTGCTGATGGTACTCATACTGTGAAAGTCCAGGTTAAACATAAATAACAAGATGAAAACTGCAACGTGCTGACGATCGCTGATGTCATGTGAAAATGTTACTGTTTTCCTAGTTCTTACCGGATATAAAGTTTTAAATTTTCTGCAATGGGCTGAATCTAGCAAATCGTTCACATCTTCTGAAGACTGAACTTAAACTGTTCATACTAAATACATTTCACATTTTATAACTGTAAAACAATGGATGTTTAGCCTCAGTAAAACAAAACCAGTGTTAGGAAAGTTACTTGAACAATGCAATCAATAACTTATTTACTCAACAGCAATAGTTACATTATTTGTAACATTCCAACAACTCCAGGGCTGTAGGTATCACTGACAATACTCAGGACATGTCCTTGTCTCTAGCAATTTCAAGGTTTTAATGAGCTGAGAAGTAGTTTACATACATACATGTTTGATTTCAAGACTTAATACATACAAAAAAAGAAAAAGCTTTGAAACAGTATATAGAGCACTGGAGCCCAACCTGGGTATCATAGCAGATGATGGGTCGCAATATGAATAACCTTAAGGATTCAAGGATTATTTATTGGATTTTTGCAACACATGGTTGCACAACAAAATGCAGTTGTAGCTATACATATACATTTTTGAATTTGCAACAAGAGGAATGGAAACACAAAAACGATGGTGAATTCTCTCAGCAGATGATATGTCCGGCTACTTTAACATAAAAAAAAATCAAATTCAGGAAAACATTATTTGTCAACTTTGACGTTAGAGCACCAAGCATCGTTGATGTAAACACAGTCCGCCTCCTCTCCTCTCATCTCATCAGAGGCGGCGTAGTAGAATACCCTTAGGTATTAGCTAGGTAACCCTAGCTAGGTTACCTTTCACTCCCATCTTGGCCCTTTTCCGTCTCTTCCTGAGGTGGTCATTCTGCCCTCGCTGGTGTTTGGTCCAGGCAGGTCTCACAGGCAGGACGGTCTGAAGATGCTCAAGGTCCGCTGCACTTAATCCAACCACGCTTCCTTCTCCGATGTTGATGAGTGTATCTCTGTTAGACAACATGTGCTCCAGTAAAAAAAGAGACGAAAAGACAACAATTAAAACAGAAATGTAGCAAAGTCCATTTTTTTACATTAATGAACACATACAAACAACAACATTAATTTGTAACGGTAGTGCCCAGAGCCAATGGCAGTCAGCTGGTTGTAAACATGCTAGCAGAGTCACTTGCTAGCACGAGTGCTACCTCAGCTGCCTCCATCGGTAGAGGTCCCATGAGAGCTTCCTCGACTGAACCATGTATTAAGAGGTCAATTATTACTTTTTGCATTGTAGTGTTATGTTTCTTAAACATTTCCAGAGGCATGGAGTGATATCATTTCAATGTAAAGCCGAAGGTCCAGGTGGAATTGAGCAGGTGGGGCCATGGAGAGAGACGTGTGCAGTGGGCTGCACATCTGCAATTCTTAAAATACAATAATGCACCGCGTGAACATAGAGGAAAATATTGACTAAGTAATGTGCAAAAGTTCACAGTATAATGAGAACATATGCAAATATGTACAGAGATGATAGTCCAAAAGATGTCAAAAGATCTGTTTTATATACTTTGTTACATTGCCTATTGTATTATTTATATTGTATTCTTATTTAAATCATGTTGATTATCTGTTTATACATTTTATGTGTTTGTGGCATGGAGGGCAATCCTGTATTGTATAATGACAATGATAAAACCTTGAATCCTTGAAGAAAATCTGGAGATCAAATGCCTTTTTGCTTCCTGTGTGTTATTCGGAGGGGATGGAACCCGGTCAAGAGCAGGCTTTCAGGATCTCAAGAATCTTTCCGAGAGGATTACCAAACATGAAAGCAGCAGGACAAACATAGCTACCCAAAGTGAGAGCGAACACAAAAGTATTGCAGCAAGTTGAGGAGGTATGAGCCCAATTGGAGTATCACCTGATTTAAACTGTGTGGGAAATGTGAAATAGTGCATTATCAATCAAATTGTAAAATTTGATTGACATGAAATCAGTGTGGTATTATGTTATATTATGGTACTTTTTACCAATAAATCCCACTCCAACATCTTCTTTTCTTCTTTGATAGCAAGCATAGCAATCAAGAGGAAACTGTTGGCAGCCTCTTAGGAGTCTGCGGGTTACCAGAAGGAAGGGAGCACATTTCAAAGGAAGGCTGTATCGAACAGCTGAGTGGAGCATCAGAGACCTCGGAAACAGCTTTGTGAAAATATGTATGCTGTGAGCGTCTAGAGGCAAAGGTTTCAAAGAAACAGTGAAATGAAGAATCCCTGTATTACATATTATTACCACTGGCCAGATACATATCATGTCAGAATTAAAATGTAATATAAAGATATTTAAATAAAAGAGTGAAACATTAAGTTACAGACATTCAAGGGCATGATTTATGCATGTCCATTTGAAAAAATGAAAGTAATGACTTTTGTTCCTCAAGTCAACTTTTTTTAAGGAATCCAATATTTCCATCACTTTCTTTATTCTGTGATAGGAAGGGCTCTCCGGGGTGCTGTGGTTTTCTATCTTTAACATTAACTTAACGTTGTACTGGCATATAATAGGGAAAATAATACTCTTGTTTTATTTGAGGCAAGAACCCTGAAAGCTCAACAAATTGACATGAGCTATTTGCGTAACATGCCAAATAAATGAACATAAAATATACAAATCCTATGTCTCAATCCCTAGTGAGGTTATGTTTGAAACAAAAAAGTTGTCTTTTGTAATTGGTAAATTAAGTCTTTATAGGCGTGAAAGAGTCTCGTTTTCAAGCCTGATAAGATGTCCTGACACATCAGATAATCTTTAAACAGAGTAGCGAGACAGCAAGTTCGGTTGAAACAATGAAACAATTACAGTGCATTAGATGAAAGGACTGAAGAGGTCTCGGAAGAGAAAGCAGAGACTCCGGAGCAGGAAACAGCAGGAGAGCACCACAGTAAAAAGGCAGCTTTCACTCATTCTCAACTTTTCACCCGCAAATAAGGAATAATCAAAGAAATGAGTGTTTCAAAATAAGTCTCAAAATCAGTCTTATTGGTGGATCAGAAGCTTACGCTCCCTGTTTTCAGGGCCTTTATCCAAGGGCTTTTAGTTGACCTTAGGATAACCACATAACAAGTTAATTGTTGACATGAGCCATTATTTTAGTATTGTTATTTCCAATCAAATATATTTGTTACTGCAAATAAGTTGTATGTGGAAGCAATTTTGTTTTGAAGAAAGGGTTGCAGCCAAACACAACATGATGCAATTCTTGCTTCTCTCTCTCTTGCTCTTTGTAGTTCCTTATGGGAGATTCCTGATATCTGAAGTAATAACCATGACTAATCACTTACAAGTTATCCTTGTCCCTTGATACATGCTCTTTAAGGCTACACAAGCACAGCTTGATGACGCTCATCCCGATGATTCGGTACATAAACATCGGATTATTTCACCCAACTATCAGGTTGCATTAATTATTCATCGGCAACTCCCCCACCCTCCTCTGTATGTGCTCCATAGAGATCCTTGCAGGACTGACCTATATTGCATTTCAGAGGAGAGACAGTGGGTTTTTCATCTGCAGGACGGGATTTGAACGATTCCCCAGTGTGACCTCATCCTTATGACTGCATCCTCACCCCATTATCATGAAATGACCCAGATTTCAACAAACTCCTTAATTTATAGAAAGACTCACTGTGAAGAATCACTTCTGTGTTGTTGTGTGGATCATAAATGCATCTCCTGCTGATTGACTGCAGAGTAAATTTTCCACTTTAGCTTAAAGCTTTCGATCTCATCGCTGCTTCACATTCCTACAAAGATATAACAAAGCTGGTGACAATCGGCTGCAGCACTCACGGAGTGGTACTTTTGAGAGGTGAAGGTAGCGAGGGTGGGGGAGTTGCAAAGAAGTGTGTAAGATCAGTGGTAAATCCATTGTAATCTCCTTCTAAGCTACAGACCTGCTCCACAGAGGCCTCATAAGCAGGAGATGGTCCGTTATGACTGGGCCTTTCATCCGGGCAAAGGAGATTACATCTGAGGAATGCTCCGCTTTCAGAAGTTTTGCACAGAGCTCCAACAATGCCTTATTCTTGTCACATCCACATCAAAGAGACGCATCACAGACCTTCTAACTAACACTTATATAATCTGCTTCGGACCTATATATCCACCGAGCCAAAGTGCATTGCTTAACGTGTTGATGACAAGTTTGCTACCCAAGCAGTTCATAAAGCCAGAGCACTGTTGTATGTCAGCTTTCCTGGGGTCTACACAGCACCATGGAACACTCAATTTGAACACATCAATGTAACTTTAGCATCACACGGCTTATCCAAGTGACTGAAAAATTTTTCTTCACAAGGTATAAGATATACAAAGATTGCATTGCACTTTACTCTTCAGAGTGAGATTTGTTTTTCACTGGTTCAGGACCGATTTATTTTCTAAAATAACATGTACAGGAACTTGTCGTCCGCGATGCAGGGGGTGGCATGACTTATTTTAAAGGACTTTCCATTCTCTGTGGTAGAATACCTTTCATTTACATATTGGCAAATATTGTATGCACTTGCCTTACAGAGGAAGTCAGGGATGTTTTCTCCTTTCAATTATGAGTTTATGTTTAAGCTTTACCTGCTCCACCTTTTGGCTCTGGCCTGATTGCAATGTCATCTAATTTGTCCATCAATTATCCAGTCATCTAAGGTTTGGTTCCAAAGAAAGATATTTTAACAGATGGCAACCAGATTGCCATGAAATTTAGTAAAAATATTCATACTCCTCAGAGGATTGTTCCAAAGGATTTTTGTGACTTCATGACCTTTCCTGTACCGTAAATGTCTTCTTTACCAACATAACCATTAGCTCAAAATGTTCCCTTGACTTACACATGGGGCCATAACAAGCTATCTTGAAGTGTATTTGCTTGTAGTAAATGTTTATAGTCCCCAGATGATGAATACAATTTTTCACTTGGACAAAAGATATATCAGAATAGACCAATGGCCATAAAATTTAGTAAGCACACCCATGCTCTCCAAAAGATGAACTCTTTGAGTTTTGGATGCTCCACAAGCTTTGCTCTAGCACAGTGGTTCTCAATGGGCAAGGTAACGCCCCCCAGAGTAGATTTACTTGGAAATAAACCAAATTCTGATTCTGACCAGTGTTCAGGCAACTTTGTGTTGTTTTAGACTTTTATTTTTATTTTGCTGAGCCATAAAGTGCTGCTTGAAAATAAAATAAAAAAACAGCCGACACTGCTTGAAAGCATGAATATTATTCCAAGGATACACCATGAATAAAACTAATCGGAATTAATGGTAAAACACTGACGCTCTGGTCGGGACTTGGACCATCAGCAGACGAGCTGCATTCTGGCTGCTCGTAGCAGCAGAGCTAACATCTGCAGAGCTAACATCTGCATCACTACTGCTGATTCAGGCTGTGTGCACACAGCGTCCTAACGTTGGGTTCGACGTCGTTCCATTTATAATTAATGTGTTTTTGACTTTTTTGCACTTTGTAGTTCTCTCCTTTCCTCCGCTTTGTCTCTGACTGTAGGTTTGTGCGCATGTGTGTGTGTCGGGAGCGGAGCCCCGCCCTTCTCGAAATAGAGCAGAGGAGAGAATGTGAATGCGCAAAGCAGCAACGCAGTAGACACAGAAACGTGCACATAAATTAGATAAATAACATAAGCGTTTAGTTTATTTAATAACAAAGCACCCGTTCAATCTGAAATGAGTGGTGATTTGGCACTATATATTTCAAAAAACAAAAACACCGTGAACACCTCGGGGTTCCGTTGTTGGCTGTTCCTTTATCGTTGGAACACTTAAGAGTGCAAATTGTTTCACATTTCTGAGGCTGCTGTGTTTAACACCAATTAAAAAAGTTTGAATCTAAATCTTCTTACCATTACATTTGTTTAACACTCCTGAATAAAATGGCTTTGTTTGCTCCCTGGGTACATGGCGTATTAGGGCAATTGAAGATAAAAACAACAAACACAAATTATTTTAATAATATAATATTTATTATTATTTAGAAACTTTATTATGTAACTTCAATCTCAGATAATTTAAGTTGTTATAATAACATTATATAGCAGTCTAATAATAAGAAAAATAATATAAGATTAATAAAAAAATGATATAATCAATATGTAATATAAATAATAAATACTAAGAATAATAATCTGAATAATATAAACAGAATAATAATCAACATTAAAATTCAGGGGAGACAATTAGCCTACATTTTATTTGATGGGGAGCGGTAAGGGACCTGGATAATGGATATGTTGAGAACCACTGTGCTAACATCTCCCTCAGGCCAACATATCGACGCAAGATATCTCAAATTCATGCCCAATGACTATCATCCGCAGGTCGAATGTCCACTCGACACAAAATAAATCTCATTGCAGTGAAGTTTACTGACCACATTCTTGCTCCCCAGAGGATGAACCCTTCACTGTAGTTGCCACCTTTAAACCAAAATGTCAGACATGGTGCAGACATGATATCCTAAATTCAACAGGCACAATGACATGAAATTAGCTGAGAACATTCATGCTACAAAGTAGATCTTTTTAGTTTGAGTAATACATTTTGAGCCCTACTGTCTCTCAAGCTGCTGAAGTAAGGTGTGATTTACATTGTGGCCTCTACTGTCTGCTTGAGTTCAATGGCGATTGTATTTTCTTGAATAACATATGGTTGGTAGAACAAAGGAGGATTCCTGTATTTTCAGACTCAACTGTTCAAATGTTGAGCACTAAAGACTAACAATAAATTCAATTCATAAAATGTCACAGGTCTCCTCGGAACTTTAATAGGCTTTGTTTTACCATAAACGATATGCTCATAAAAACACACTCAGCATTCTCTCACTATGTGCAACCACGCACTGCATAGAAAACCTTCTACAACCTTTTCAAATTCTTACCAATATCCATATCTCCTGGGTATAAGATCTAATTCATTTGCTATTGAGAGGTTAGATTTATGGTCTACATCTATACAAAGACACCAAGACAAAGAGCAGCTCACTTGGGAATACCCTGGCCCACAATATTGATGGTGGAAGGTTGTATTAATATGAGCAATGATCGAGAGCTGTCAGCAATGATGGATGATGTCGGAGTTAAGCGGTCAGACGGGTTCCTCCGCCTCACCGTTTGTCTCCAGAGCAGCTGTCGTGCGTTTTGCCAAAGGGGTGGTGTGGGTGTGTCAGGTTGCTGAAGGGACGTGAAGTGAACGCTGCCTCCAACATTATTACAAACTGTTTAGGGAAGAACCAACTCAGCAGCAACAACAGCACACTCATCCTCTGTGTGCTCAACGGATGTTCCTCATGCCACTGCGGCTGTGGTAGTTTAACTCACAATTACTCTGTTATGTCCAATTAGTCTTGTAATCACGCTGTCGTAATTGTTGCAGCCATTGCAGCCTATACTACAAAGCATTGTTCATCACAACATATTGATTGCATCTACGCTGGATGGTCTTAATCTCAGATCTCATTGCACCAAACTTCTTTTATCAACTTGACTGAATGTAATTCTCATCAAACCGGTATGCTCATCATTAGGCAATTGTTAGGGGGATGTGTTTTACACAAAATGTCTAACAAGATCCACATGGTAGTAATTGAGAGCACATTGTGATAAATCCTCATTGTTTACCAGGCAAGCCAGACAAAGCCAAGTCAGTGAGACTGATCCTGGCTCAGGCTGGAAGAGGAAACATAAGAGTCTGAAAGTTGTTTTTAAATGAGTCACATTTTGACTGTTAGCTCTGTAACCATTTATTCAAACTGGAATGTTATTTTTAAGTTAAATCTGTCCATATTGAGTAAAAAAAAAAAAAAAAAAAAAGCTTTATTGGGCTATCATTGTTTGGCCAGTTTTAAATTTGGTAAACTTCCCTCTTAAATCATATTTGGTCATATATGATGTATATTTTAACGTAATTCATAAACAGTTAATTGAATAATCAGAAGCTCATTTGGGTTAGAATCAATAAGAAGAAAATGAACATTTCAGTCAATTCTCTCAAAATAAATGGCATTCTTCAATTTGACAGTTATGAACCATGTTGTCACAAAATCTGACCACAGTAAAATTGAGCCAAAACGTAAAGATGCACTGATCAATATTTTTCATATTAGCGATAGATCTGATGAGTGTGTAATATGAAGTATGTTCAAGAGTCAAGAGTTATCACCCAACTCTCTCTAGTTCCACTTTTTCACAAACTTTTTAGCCTCTTCAAGCTCATTGTTTTGGTTTTCCGACCCTCAACCACTTACACTAACCAAGTTTTCAGCAGCAGCAGGGAGCTGTTTTCAGGTAAAACACTTTATTAGACCCACTGTATACCCACCACTGCTCAGCACTAAATGGCAGACAGACAATGTTACCGACTAGCTATTTCAGAAAGTGAAAACTGAGTTATGTACCTCTACTTGCATTCATCAGGTGGACAAAAGACTCTAAATATATTCTTAAATTGCTCTGTCTGCTAAATGTTTAAATAATCTACTGCTTGCTCACACATTATCCATAACAACTATATGGCAATGTAAGTGTTTTTCTGATGACCACAGGCGGTCAAACATCTGTTAATGCTGCTTTAAAGGGTCACACAAATCACAAGAAATTAAATATGTTTTATCTTACCCAAGTGGTGTCTGGCTATGGAGATTTGTTTGATTAGTCTTCTCAGGTTGTAATATCTGCATCATAGATAGGATTATAATTGGGAACTTTCTAGTAAAGCAAACTGCTGTTGCGTTTTTCAAATGTAATTTATTTCATTCTTTGAACACCACAAACAAAATGACACGTCACGTTGATTTGTTATTATTGTATATGTTGCTGGCCCCAGACCTAGGGGAACCTGGGCCGGCAGCAAACTCATCTGTCTGTAACAAACAGGCAGAAAATGTTAGCTTGCGTTTAGCTCGACTGCAGATTTGTTCTGTTTCCTCAACATAGGAAATACTTAACAAATGACTTCTCAAGGTAATCAACAAAATGCTCCTTGTAGTATCATATATACATGTGAAACTGAGTTCAGTAGTGTATTAGTCGTGCATTACAGTTAAAAAGGAAGGCCTTCCTGTCACATGAAGGAAACAGGAAAACTTCTCACTCGGAATAGCAGGATATTTCAAAGAGGCCTACTTCAAGCTCAATTAATGTTCATCTGATCCTCATTGTTTATCAAGTCCAAATTAAATATTGACTTACTTATTTGCATCCCATTTTTCTTTTTTTTTTCTAAATGTAATTCAAAACTGTCTCTCTCCACACAAACAGCTTCCTCACACTGGGAGTGGGGGATGTTGGGCTGGGTGAGCGGGCTATGGGGTATACCCACCAACAGACAGATTCCTCCCCAGGGCCGGGTGGCTGCAAAGGAAAGGATACCCCCGCCCTTCACAGTAAAAGGAAAGAAAGCATGCTCACATCTGGAAGAAAAAAGTCAATTAAAGAAACACACTCAAAACAGTAAACGCACTAAGAATACAACACACATTGGACATTACTAAACCACTTTTATTAATACCAAAATGCATCTTCTTTCCTCTTTTTATCCCTTGTCCTTTTTCTTTTCTCACTTGTATCTATTTATTTATCAACTTGTTATTACTATGGTGACTATTACAGGTTTTATTTGTTTAATTTTTGTACATCTCCTTTTTCTTCTTTTCCCCTTAACAACTCCAATTGCACAACAAACAAACAAACCTACACCTTTCCTTAAAACAAACACCTCAAATCAAAATTGTTACTCTTTTGCTGAAAATAAGTATTAAACGTGAGTAGACTCTTTTGAAATCTGAATTGCAGCATTTGTCAAAGTTTTGAATATTGCGATCATGCGTTTAGACGTGAAGCACTGTCTGTCTGTCTTGAGAATTCTGAGACGAACGAGGCCGGACGTGTTGACCGGGTATAAGTAGGCTTGACAGGTGATTAGGTATGGTTGAGGCGTGGCCCCGCTCCTGAGCCTAAATTAACTAATTAACTTACTTTCTTCCATTAATATCTGTATTCGGTAAATATAGAGGAGAAGTTTATCATTTTAGTGCGGGGCTAAAGATCCCCTGAGTTTAAGATCTGTCCAGTGTTTCCACTGGATGTATACATTTAATGAGCGCCGCTGCTAAAATGTCACATGATCATTAATATTCTCTGGAAACAGGTTTGGAGTAACACACACACACACACACACACACACACACACACACACACACACACACACACACACACACACACACACACACACACACACTAAGGAAAAGACTTTGGACAACAGTTTAATACAGTCTTTTAAAACAACGACAGGAAGAAGATCAGATGACACTGTTATGGTTGCTTAGCTGTTATGGTTGCTTAGCAATGTCAGGCGCAACCAGCCAAAAGACCAACGTGCCTCACGTCTTCCAGGTGGTAAAGCTACTTGGAGGCAGATATAAGCGGAGAGACCAAACAAAGAATTGTATTTTGCTTCTATTTTGAAATGCGTGTTTTCTTCTCAAGCGTTTCCACTTTCATCGGAACACTTTCCATTTCAACTAAAATTTATCTCACACAACATACTGAAATTAATTTATAATCACGTGTGTATATGAAAGCATTTCTCATGTGTATGTGAGAGTGTTTCATATATGTGTATGTGAATGGTATTTCTGAATATTGTCCTCAGGGGACACTCTTTACATTTTATTTACATTAACTGGCTATCGTTTTCCTTCGACACAAAGGTCGTGACCCTTGAATGTGATTTTATGTAAATTAAGTAATATATATGTATATATATATATACATATATATATATATGTATATATATATATATATATATATATATATATATATATATATATATATATATATATATATATATATATATATATCTTATATACATCATTTATTGAATAATTTGAATAATTACTTATTCCTTCTGATTGTCAATGTAAAGCCTTTTGATTCACTGCACCATACAATTTTAGTTCCTCGTTATTATCAACCCCTATAATGAAAGTATTGATATTAATATTTTTAATTGATATTATCATTAATATTTGTTATTTGTTATTCAGAATTGCTCATACCAATTCCCAACAATATGATAAGACAATTTATGTTTTTTTATAGAACATGTGGAGTTACTGCACATGTGAGTACATTAAAGGCCAGTTCGTCTTTGTACGTTCATGTCAAGAGTTTCAGCGCCTCTCCTGTGTTTACGGTAAGCGTAATGTTTCTGTGTTGCTGGTAGCATACTTCGGCAGCTCCAGCTTGACCCAGTTAATGTTGTTATATTCTTGATCACATCGGCTAATTACCTGTCATGTATCTAAACCTATACTTGTACTTCCTAAGCACTTACAACTCTCTCCTTATCCTCCTTCTCTTAGCGACTCGCTAAATCCTCAATTCTTTACGCTCCTTTCGGCTCTGCTAACATTAGCTGCTGCAGCTCGGCCGCTAGCGATGGCATCTCCCTCTCCTGCTCGGTGTGTTTCATGTTTAGCTGTTGCTCTGCCTCCTTTAGTGATAATGGTACGTGTATTAAATGTAGTTTATACGCAGGGTTGCAGGCGAGTTTTAGAGGGATAGATGAGCGGCTCCACACCATGGTCAGTCAGCGATTAGCAACTTTAGCTGTTAGCAAGCCCCCTATAGCCAGTGCGGGCCGACCAGTGGTATCTCCTGTTAGCGGTCCCCCGGCGGGGCCCGAGCAGCCGGGAGACTGGATGACTGTCCGAAAGAAGTGTTATCAGAAGCCCACGGTTCACCACCAACCGCTTGCTGTTTCTAACAGGTTCTCCCCACTCAGTGACACACCAGCTGAGAAGACAACTTTGGTTATCGGTAGCTCAATTTTGAGATACGTTCATTTTGAGACACCAGCAACGATAGTCACGTGCAGTCCGGGGGCCAGAGCGGGCGACATAGAAGCACATTTGAAACTGCTGGCTAAGGCTAAATGGAAATACAGTAAGATTGTTATTCACGTCGGCGGTAATGACACGCGATTGCGTCAATCGGAGTGTACTAAAGTTAATGTAGAGTCTCTGTGTGTACATTTGCCAAAACAATGTCGGACTCCGTAGTTTTCTCTGGTCCTCTGCCAAATCTTTTGAATGATGACAGGTTTAGCCGCATGTCATCATTCCGTCACTGGCTCTCATGGTGGTGTCCAGATAATGATGTGGGCTTCATAGAGAATTGGCGGACTTTCTGGGGAAGACCTGGTCTGATTAGCAGTGACGGCATCCATCCTACTTTGGCTGGAGCAGATCTCATATCCAATAATATTACAAAGTTTATTAGTGGACCTAATCCATGACAACCCAGAGTTGAGACCAGGAGACAGAGTTGCAGTCTTACACACTTCTCTGTGCTTCTTTCCGGGCAGTCACCCACTCAAATCCCCATAGTGACTGTCTGCCCCACGACCACTGAAATTAATCAAGTCTATGGTTAACAGAAGAGGAGTTATACATGAAAGCCTAACTAAAATAAACACCACCGCTGCAAAAGTGCAACTAAATCGAAAACTTAAATGTAGGCTCTTAAACATCAGATCTTTATCAACGAAAGCTGGATTGGTAAATGATTTAATATCAGATAATAAGATTGATTTATTTTGTCTCACTGAAACCTGGCTGAGACATGAAGAATATGTCAGTTTAAATGAACCCACTCCACCTGGTCATATTAATACTCACATTCCTCGAGGTACTGGCCGAGGAGGTGGAGTTGCGGCCAGATTTGACTCAAACCTCTTGATCAATCCTAAGCCTAAACTAAACTATAACTCTTTTGAAAGCCTTGTTCTTATGCTCTCAAACCCAACATGGAAAACAATAAAGCCAGTTTTATTTGTTACTGTGTACCGCCCTCCTGGTCCGTATTCTGAATTTCTATCTGAATTCTCCGAATTCTTATCAATTTTAGTCCTTAAAACAGATAAAGTCATTATTGTAGGTGACTTTAATATTCATGTGGATGTTGATAGTGACAGCGTTAATAATGCATTTATCTCAATATTAGATTCAATGGGGTTCAGTCAGAATGTACATGAACCAACTCACTGTTTAAACCACACTCTGGACCTTGTTCTGGGATATGGTGTTGAAATTGAAAGTTTATCAGTGTGTCCACATAATCCTCTTTTATCAGACCATTTTTTAATAACTTTTGAAGTCCTGTTACTGGACTACAAGCCAGTAGACAAAATATCCAACGCTCGATGTCTATCTGAAAGTGCTGTGACTAAATTTAAGGAAGTGATTCCATTAGCACTTAATTCAATACCAGGACTCAATATCAATATAATGGAGGACTCCAATGCTAACTTTAGTCCCTCCCAAATTAATCATCTTGTTGATAGCGCTGCAGCCTCACTGCGAATAACACTCGACTCTGTCGCTCCTCTAAAGAAGAAGATCATAAAACAGAAAAAGAGAGCTCCATGGCTTAATTTACAAATCCGCAAACTAAAACAAAAGTCGAGAAATCTTGAAAGTAAATGGCGTTCCACTAAATTGGAAGAATCTCGTTTAGTCTGGTTAGATCATCTTAAAACGTAGTAAGAGGGCTCTCCGTAATGCCAGAGCAGCTTATTACTCTTCCTTAATAGAAGAAAATAAGAACAACCCCAGGTTTCTTTTCAGCACTGTAGCCAGGCTGACAGAGAGCCACAGCTCTACAGAGCCTTCTATTCCTATATCTCTCAGTAGTGACGACTTCATGAGCTTCTTTAACCATAAAATTATAATTATTAGAGACAAAATTAATCTCCTCCTGACCTCAATTGGTAATGACTTAACTTCAACCTCCGGAATTTCAAAAACATTAGTAACTACTGAAATATATCTAGACTGTTTTACTCCAATCAACCTTAACCAACTAACTTCAACAATCTCATCATCTAAGCCATCAACCTGTCTTTTAGACCCGATTGCAAAACAGTTATGTGATTTTTTACATAATAATCGTTTATTTGAGGTGTTTCAATCTGGATTTAGAGTTCATCATAGCACAGAGACGGCACTGGTGAAAGTTACCAATGACCTTCTATTGGCATCAGACAAAGGAATTGTCTCTGTTCTTGTCTTGTTAGACCTCAGTGCTGCTTTTAACACTGTTGATCATGACATTCTACTACAGAGACTGGAACATTGTGAGCGATCTCAATTTGTATGTGTGAACGATAAATCCTCCATGACAGCCAAAGTCAGTCTTGGAGTTCCGCAGGGTTCTGTACTTGGACCGATTCTATTCACCTTATATATGCTTCCTTTGGGCAATATTATAAGGAACCACTCTATACACTTTCATTGTTATGCGGATGATACCCAATTATATCTATCAATTTAACCAGACGAAACCAATCAATTGGCTAAACTTCAAGCATGCCTTAAAAACATAAAAACTTTTTGATGTTAAACACAGACAAAACTGAAGTTATTATACTTGGCCCTAAACGCCTCCGAAACGCATTTTCTAATCACATAGAAGCTTTGGATGGCATTAACTTGGCCTCCGGCACCACTGTAAGGAATCTTGGTGTCATCTTTGATCAGGATCTGTCGTTTAACTCCCACATAAAACAAATTTCAAGGACTGCCTTCTTTCATCTACGTAACAATGCAAAAATAAGACACATTCCGTCTCAAAATGATGCAGAAAAACTAGTCCATGCATTTGTTACTTCAAGGCTGGATTACTGCAACTCATTGTTATCAGGTTGTCCCAAAAAGTCGCTTAAGACTCTTCAGTTGATCCAAAATGCAGTGGCACATGTATTGACAAGAACAAGGAAACGGGATCATATTACTCCTGTATTAGCTGCTCTGCACTGGCTCCCGGTAAAATACAGAATAGAATTCAAAATCCTTCTCCTGACTTACAAAGCAATTAATGGTCAGGCTCCAGCATATCTTAAAGATCTCATAGTACCTTATAAACCTACAGCATTACGCTCCCAGACTGCAGGGTTACTTGTGGTTCCTAGAGTCTCTAAGAGTACAATGGGAGCCAGAGCCTTCAGCTATCAAGCTCCTCTCCAGTGGAACCAGCTTCCAGTTTGTGTTCGGGAGGCAGATACCCTCTCCACATTTAAGAGTAGGCTAAAGACTTTCCTTTTTGATAAAGCTTATAGTTAGGGCTGGCTCAGGTTTGCCCTGGATCAGCCCCTAGTTATGCTGCTATAGGCTTAGACTGCCAGGGGACACCTCCCTGCTCTCTTCCTTCTCTTCCTCTCTCCTCCCCTCCCTCTCTTCTTCTCCCTCTCTATCTGTATGCATTTATGTAAATGTATGTTACTAACTCACCATCCGGGGTATCATCCCCGGAGTTTCTGTGTCTCATGTGGCAGGTTGCCACTGGTAAAGTTTACGTCAGGATCAGGAATCGTGGCTGCGCCTGCTGACCTGGTCCTGCTGGACACCGGGAAGCCTTTTTGACATTTTCCTGGATTCATCCAAACGTTCTCTTTTTCAACACATCATTTCTGTCAAATGTTGTATTTGTACTATGTTGTTTATCCTGTACCCACGACATCTATTGCACGTCTGTCCGTCCTGGGAGAGGGATCCCTCCTCAGTTGCTCTCCCTGAGGTTTCTTCCATTTTTCCCCCTTTAATTATGGGGTTTCTTTTAGGAATTTTTTCCTTATGCGATGCGAGGGTCTAAGGACAGAGGGTGTCGTAACCTGTACAGTCTGTAAAGCACACTGTATGTGTGTATGTGTTTGTACAGACAAATGTATAATTTGTGATATTGGGCTATATACAGTATATCTCAAAAGTGAGTACACCCTTTAGATTTTTGCAAATATTCTGTTATATCCTTTCAGGGGATAACATTATCCTACTGAAACTTTGATATAACTTAAAGTAGTCAGTGTGCTGCTTGAATAACAGTATAGATTTATTGTCCTTTGAAAATTACTCAGTACACAGCTGTTAATGTCTAAACAGCTGGCAACAAAAGTGAGTACACCCCATAGTGAACATGTCTAAATTGTGCCCAAAGTGTCAATATTTTGTGTGACCACCATTGTTATCTAGCACTGCTTTAACCCTCCTGGGCATGGAATTCACCAGAGCAGCACAGGTTGCTTCTGGAATCTTATTCCACTCCTCCACGACGACATCACGGAGCGCACGGATGTTGGACACCTTGCACTCCTCCACCTTCCTCTTGAGGATGCCCCACATGTGCTCAATTGGGTTTAGGTCTGGAGACATACTTGGCCAGTCCATCACCTTAACCTTCAGCTTCTTCAGCAAGGCCGTTGTCATCTTGGAGGTGTGTTTAGGGTCATTATCATGTTGGAAAACTGCCCTACGGCCCAGTTTCCGAAGAGAGGGGATCATGCTCTGCTGCAGGATGTCACAGTATATATTGGAATTCATGTGTCCCTCAATGAAATGCAGCTCCCCAGTGCCGGCAGCACTCATGCAGCCCCAGACCATGATGCTGCCACCACCATGCTTGACTGTAGGCAAAACACATTTGTCTTGGTACTCCTCACCAGGGTGCCGCCACACACGCCGGACACCATCTGACCCAAACAGGTTTATTTTGGTCTCATCAGACCACAGGACATGGTTCCAGTAACTCATGTTCTTGGATTCATTGTCTTCAGCAAACTGTTTGCGGGCTTTCTTATGCATCGGTTTCAGAAGGGGCTTCTGTCTGGGGCGACCGCCATACAAACCGATTTGATGCAGTGTGCGGCGTATGGTCTGGGCACTGACAGGCTGACATCCCACTTCTGCAACCTCTGCAGCAATGCTGGAAGCACTCGCACGTCTATTTTTGGAAACCAACCTCTGGATATGACGCTGAGCACGTGGACTCAACTTCTTTGGTCGACCCTGGCGAGGCCTGTTCCGAGTGGAACCTGTCCTGGAAAACCGCTGTATGATCTTAGCCACTGTGCTGCAACTCATTTTCATGGTGTTGGCAATCTTCTTATAGCCAAGGCCATCTTTGTGAAGCGCAATAATCCTTTTTTTCAGCCGCTCAGAGAGTTCCTTGCCATGAGGTGCCATGTTGTCCAGCATTCAGAGAGAATTGTGCCCAAAACACCAAATTTAACAGCCCTGCTTATCATTTACACCTGAATCCTTGTAACACTAACGAGTCACATGACACCAGGGCGGGAAAACAACATCATTGGGCACAATTAGGACATGTTCACTATGGGGTGTACTCACTTTTGTTGCCAGCTGTTTAGACATTAACAGCTGTGTACTGAGTAATTTTCAAAGGACAATAAATCTATACTGTTATTCAAGCAGCACACTGACTACTTTAAGTTATATCAAAGTTTCAGTAGGATAATGTTATCCCCTGAAAGGATATAACAGAATATTTGCAAAAATCTAAAGGGTGTACTCACTTTTGAGATATACTGTAATACATTTGATTTGATTTTGATTTGATTAAAATAAAACAGAGTTTAAGATTTTATGATAAATTAAGATTGTATATTTAATTGTTAATTGAATTGTTGTTTCCTACAGACTCCACCAGTGAGACATTGCAATATGCCTCATGACATCACACTGTGGTTTTGTGTTGGATAATGGCTTTGTTTGTAATATTAGCGCAGATAGGATTGTGACAGCCATGATGGATGACATAACAGGAGCAGCGGTCTCTGGAGCGGGAAGCTTGTTGGCACTGGGAGGGGCAGGCTGAGTCGCCACTCTGCACATGCACGGCTGGCGAAGGACGCCTCTTAAGGGCCTGAGCCTCGTTTGAACGCAGAGACGACGCCTGGGAGTGCCCGGGATTACCCACGAATGTGAGACTGACGGGGACTAACAGAGGCAGTAAATTCATTAACCATGCATATCTGCTAGGTCTTATTTCTTTCTGGCAGTCTGGTGTATGTTATCACCATATACTCTCCCTCAGCACTGCTTCTCCAACATCCCTCACTAAAAATGTTCAGATGTCATCTCATTTAACAGCTTGTAGGATGTTTAACTGATGTGCAATATTGTGTTAACTAGCTCATTTTTTTTTCTTTCTTTTACTTTCCTTCACAGATCCTTTTTTTTTTTTGCATGTTGCAGGGTGTCATGCAGAGGCCAGATATTTAAAGTAAAGAGAGCGAGGTTCTGAAGTGGTGCTCAAGAGATATGTCTGCATAATTCCACCAGGCAGATGAATAGGATCTTTCAGTCTGCAGCGCTGTCAATCTGACAGCTTTGAAGTATGCCAACATCACAAGAAATCCCAAACAAAAAGGGGGGAAAAGACATGGTGTGGGGATTCGGGGAGAGAGGAGCTGATGTCTGTATTCTACATAAGAACATGATGCGGTTTTTCTCCAAAACCTTTCAGCAGGATCTTTATTTCTGGGCCTAATGAGTAGCAGGCACGGAGCTGGAAAAGGACAAATGGTTGAAATGTTCCCGTTGATCTGTCATAGCAGAATTATTGCACTGCAAAAAAAGTTGTTATTTTAATTTGTAGATTTTCAGATGGGTGTTTTGGCCAAACTCAAGCAAAGTACAGAATCGTCAAGCAAGTAGGCAGCAGATGTAAACTGAAGCGCTTAACCAGAGCTGAGGAGGATTACAAAGTGCACCCTACTTACATTTCCTTATCATTTTGAATCACCTGCAATTTAAAGACATATTCCAGTTATCCTATTTCACACCATCAAATTATGTTTTTTTTTTTTAAGAGGTAAAGCTTTTCTCATGTGCTGGGAAGCTTGTGTTGACTGCTCAGAGTGTTGACATTCAGCATCTGTCCAGACTGAAAGGTTTCAGAACGCCCACAGACGTGTTCGGAACAATGGGGAAGCAAATGAGTAGACCTTTCACACTCCACAGAGGCTAGGAGGGCAATGGAGGGGAAGGTAACAGAGAAGAGAGAGCATGCAGTTATTATTCAAATTAATGTTACAAGTGACATATGCAAACGGAAAAACGAGAGGATATGCGCCTCCACGTGCACTACAGGCATGAGGAAGCTGGGAAACCTTTTTGAATTGCTTTAACTCCACAATAATTGAACAATATTTTTTTTTCAGATTACATTCAGTCCTTCAAGTGACATTCACTAATGTTAGTATAGTTTTGTTTGTTCTACTGAGAAATGGGAGACATTGAATCATTGTGTTAATTACAGCTGAGGAAAGTGATGTAATGGAAAGCAAACGGTGTTGCTCAAAGCCTCCATGAGGTCTACTGTTAAACCAACTAATTAAACAACATGCTAATTCCAGTAACACTTTAGCTATCTCTCTAGCTGCTTTCATTTTACTACATAAAAAGGTAAATCGGAGTATATTTAGATCGGAACATCTATCTTCTGTGCCACTCCATGAATTTGCTTGAACATCAGATGGGATTTATTTATTATCCAATGCTACTGTCCTTTTGATTCTTATATAATGGCTTAATGGCTATAGACATTTGATAGCCACTAAATCTGTCCCATCTGTGTAACTTTATGCAGAAATGAAAAACCCCATTGAAAAACTTCAGCTATTAATGAATAATTTACTCTCTCTAACAAAACCGAGTTCAGATACATTACATGGGAAACAGGCTTTTCTTTTCTCACTCTCGCACCACAGTTGAACTCGGTCAAACTTTTCCCACAACTTCCTCACCCCATTTATACATCTGTAATCAGACTGCAGAGTTACCAAATGCCTAAGAAAAATGTATAACTTCATTAATTTTTTATGAGTTGATTATTATATGCAGTGTGAAAAGGGTCACTTGAATTGACAAACCCAGAGAGAATTATCAACCAACAGTTTTCCTCAGCCCGACGTAATGTTTCTTAGCCTGTTTAGCTCATTGTTTTGGTCTCACAATAGCTCAGTTGGAAGAGTGTTAAAGTAAAAATATAAAGAGCCCTGGTTTGGTGTGTGGCAGTAGCTCAGACCATATGGATTTGGCTTGTTCAAGTCCAGTCAGTAGGGAGTGTGAGCTCTGCCGATGCGCACTGAACCCCTAACTACTCTGCATGCTATGCTAAACTGCAAATGCTATGGGTCCTTGCAATTAAAAGTGCAATCTATTATAAAAACAATATAATCCCTGTTGAATGACATTTCTCTTGGGTCAAATCAAATGATTATCCATGATCATCTATATTCCTGGGAAATCCCAGTGTAATCCCTCTGAACTGAATACAAAATAAACTGTATATTGCTTGTTAATATCATTATGGGTTTGGCTTTTGTGCAAGCTTGTGAGAGCTAGACAGATGGAAGAGGTCCAGTTAGTAGAAAAATAAAACATTAAACACCACCTGTCAATGTCTCTATCTTCAAAATAACTCTAGATTATAGTGGCAGCGCAATACACTGCGAGACAGCAGGGAGATATATTAATGTGATATTTGCATCTTTGAAAAAAGCGGTGGAGAATTTTGTTTTTCGATTTCAGCTTTGTTATATTGTGGTATTCGAAAGTGCATTATGTATTGTGTGCTTTATACGTAGTATATTAAATAGTGATGAAAAACTGTATGATTTTAAGAAGAATGTGAGCCAACAGGGAGGTCAAAAGTCAGTCGACTGCAGGGTTAGGGTTATTTTACTCTCTGAATGTAAAAGAAGGCGTCTTGGTGACATTGGTAAAGGGGCATATTAACAACTCACACTGATACACTGTTTAAGGCTGGCAAACAGAGAGGCCTTGTTCTGTTAAAGACACACTATTATAGTACAACTGTACCTATAGAATGTTAATGTTCCAATGTTGATCTTTCCACTTTGACTCAGAGCAGTGTAGTCCCACAGTTCCCATCCCGATATAGGTCATCTTGATCTGTGGATGATGCCATGTCCGAACTATTGCAAACAAAATGGAAATAAAGAGCATCGGTGGATATCATGCGTCAGAAACACTTTGTACGCTATCACATTAAATATTTTTTTAAATCACAATGGGATTGAACTCTTATAGCAAGTGCTGTAGGATATACTTGTTTATCTTAAAATATGGACAAAGGCAGTGAACCCCATGAACAAGTTTATATTTTTCAGAATAACAGATGAGATTAACCTCAATGACAGACTGACATGAGAAGCTCGCTGGCTAACAAGCCCAGAAGTAACAACAGCAGGAGTTTAGTGAACTTCCCATCACGTCCAAAGATTCTCTTGAGTCAGTTGCTTTAAAGACGTCATTAGGCAACCTGACTAAGAGCAAGATGAATATGACCACAAGCCATGGATGTATGAAGACAGCTGGACATGTTACGGCCACTTAGCCTTACTGCCAAGTTGTCCCAGTGACCACTCGGATTTACAAGCACTCTTTAAATGCAATAATTTGCCAATTAAGGTGTATCATCAAAACCCCTAAGGTATTGATTTGAGTATGGGTATGTTTTATTGCTTATGAATTTAATTTTTAATTTGAAAGAGTTTCTTTCTCCTCTCAAGTTTCTAGGACTTGTGCCCCATTATATGGCAGCTTGATGCCACGTCACACACACACAATCATCTTTAGTAATGACATTCATACATCAGTGTAAAACAACCATACGACTTGTGACTGACATTTCAAATACTGTATGTCAGCATTTTTAAAGTTATCATGTATGTTTGGGCAGTAATCTACATTCATTTAGAGATGTCTAATTTGTGCATACACTATACCTTCTTTTCTGCCATTGTTAATGCTGTTATGACTGGTCAGCCTAGAACACCCCCAATATACTGTGAATAAGGAAAACTACTAATTGTAATTATACTGCATATTAAATGGCTCAGCTACAGTAACAATTGATAATATTTACATTACTTTATCTCAAAAGAGACATATTCACTATCCACTATTCCATTATTCAACACATAGATATTTTATTCAAGTGCGTAACAAGTTGTCCTCTCAGAGGTTAAAGAGCCTTCCATTAAATCTCATTACAAATCTTCCCTTCCTGCACTTGATCTGGCAGGTCGGTCGAATGCATGACAGCATACTGTGGCTTATCAAGCATCCTGCAGAGGTTAATCATTCTACTTCAGCAATGAAGTTAATAACTTATATGTATAGAAAGTATAACAGCAGAGGCCAGAAATGTACATGAATATCCTGGTCCTGGTGTCATGTGACAAGCCCTTGATCATTTTCAAGTTAAGATAATACAAGATAAACTGTATTAGCTCAAGCTAGGCAGAGTAGCAACAAAACGAAGGACATAGGTTAGAATACAATGCACAATTGAAATATTGAAGGAAAAGCAACTTTTATGAATAGGTCAATTTCCAGTTGTGTTTATCAGTTTGTAATAGAAGGTAGGTCTACAGTAGCAAAACAGTCATTTATAAATTACTTATTGAATGCCCTTCCCATCCTCTATGCTGCGTGCTGAATGAGTTCCACAGTGTTAGTTTGACATCATGGTGACTGCAGGATCCTCGGCCCTCGTTTCAACCTGCTGAAGCCTGGGTGCAGTGAAAACGTTGGACTCTGGGTAACTCATGGGATAGTCAGTGATGAACAGATTGCATGCCTGAAGGTTGGAGGCTGAGTGACAGTGTTCAGATGTGGACAGCAAACACCTAATGCAGGGCAGGTTCATGAGCCAGTGGTCAGCAAGAGTCAGTGTGCCCACATGTCAGAGCGGATCAGGGACAAGTGGTCGTAAAATACAACATTTTACAAGCAAACTGTGTCTACAGGGGGGTTGATATGATTGTTGACCAATATCAAAATCGAAATGAGTAATTTACCAGGTGCTTTGGTTTTTGCTCATGCTAGTGGCATGGCTTTAGGGATGGAAATGTCAGCCTATCAGTTCGTCCTACACTTTGGTCCAGACTGAAATATCTCAACAACAGTTGGCTTTCCTTAATATTGTATATATTTATATTAGTGCCCCATAAGGTTCATACTCTTGGCTCGGGGCAAAATTACTGCAAAACTATTGGATGGCGTTTGATGAAATTTGGTTCACATATTTATTTCCCCACAGGATGAATCCTAATGACTTGTGATCCTCTGACCTTTCCTTTGGTGCCAAAGGTTTTTACTTAGCCTGTGAAAGATCTCAACATCCACAAGATGGATTGGCATAAAATGTTGTACAAACATTCATGGTTCCCAGAGGATGAATCCTGACTTCAGACTGACATTTCCATTAGCTCCACCATTAGGTTACATTTTATATTTGTCCAATACTTTGGTTTATGATAAGAAAACCAGCCTTAGTTTTGCTTTGTGTTTTTTATTCTAATAAGCAAATGATAGCATGCTAACGTGCTGAACTATGGTGGTGACAATGGTAAACATTATACCTGCTGAATATTAGCATTAGCATTGCTTTTTTTAACAGAGTGCGCGGGCCCGCAGGCGGGCCTAGCAGGAGTTTTATTGCGCTGTACATGTAAATTTTTTAATTCTGAAAAAAAAAAATATATATTCTATTTTTGGAAAGCTTAGAATCTCGTCTATTTTAATATGGAGATGAAAATCACAACAGCGGTACAATCAGCTCCTCAAACTAGCAAGTACACTCAAAATCAAAATCATAACTTTGAGCCAATTTACCTATAAAGCTTCATAAATATCCTCTTTTCAGCAATATTTTGAAAAAGACGCTCCTAAGGCATTGGCAGAGGTCCACACGTTCGTTTCCGGGAAAAAGATATCCACTGTGAACATCGTCACATCGATAAAAGTCCATGAACAGGTGTTGCAATCTGTGAAATCAGCTGATCGATTTTTGCATTGTGTGATCATAAACAGTCATAACGAATATCTTGTGCGCTCATCACGGTTCAGACACATTCTGGTTTTAGCGCGGGCTCTCAGCATTAGATTGACACTTCATTTGAGCCAATCGGAGCTTCAATGGGTCTTTTACAACCTTCATGAGCCAATGAGTGTCAACTTGATAAGAAAGTGCCCACCCACTTCTTTTGTTACAGACTGACCCTGGATCAGCTCAACGTCCTGGTGGCGCGCGCATCGTAAAGGAAATGTACGCCTCTTTCGTTAGATGTGTCACTTGCCTTGGTTTGGTTTTTCTGATTAAAATGTATTTCCAAAATAATATTTATTATTTATTGTACACAAAAAAACACAAAAAAACCATATAAATATTAGAAAAAAATGTCTTTATACTTCACTTACTCTGTGTGATTACTACTAACAGGGAATATGGGTATATAATAGTTATTTATAAATAGATAAAAATAACATAATATGTAAAGTACGTGTACATATTGCACAGTTGGTGTACGCCTGGTGTAACTCTTAGACAAACCTGTCTAATAAATTAAGTTTTTATCCTTTTCATCTGAAATTTGGTGGTGATAACTTGATAACACTTGGTTCTATGTTTCTATTGTGTATTTCAGCCCGGGACTACCAGCTATACCCATCTTCAGACATCTTTTTCAACAAAGAAATTCTGGCGGAGTTTATTTTCTTCAAATTCAGTATATTCAGACCATTATTACTCCAGAAGCCCTTGGAGTGATCATTCACTGTTTTGCAAGAACAATAAGAGAGTTATCTTTTGAATGACACCAAAATCATGCAGATGGTGCAAATGGTTGAAGAGCAGCTTTCAATTTACTTTGGGTATGTCGTTTGTAGGTATTTTCGGGTAAATTAACTAAGAGGTTTTAACATGTTAGCATGCTGGTATTAGCTTTAACACTGTTCTGTTCTAAAGCAGCATAAGTAAACAAATAAACAGTACTGCTGTCATTCATTTTATAAGGAGGTAGGTTATATCACCATCATATTAACACCTCGTTATTAAATATGATCAACCTGTCTCTATTATCTGGCTACGTACCACAATCCTTTAAAGTAGCTGTAATAAAACCACTTCTTAAAAAGCCTGGTCTTGATCCAGAGGTTTTAGCCAACTATAGGCCGATATCTAACCTACCCTTTCTCGCTAAAATCCTTGAGAAAGCAGTCGCAAAACAGTTGTGTGACTTTTTACATAATAATAGTTTATTTGAGGTTTTTCAATCTGGATTTAGAGTTCATCATAGCACAGAGACGGCACTGGTGAAAGTTACCAATGACCTTCTATTGGCATCAGACAAAGGACTTGTCTCTGTTCTTGTCTTGTTAGACCTCAGTGCTGCTTTCGACACTGTTGATCATGACATTCTACTACAGAGACTGGAACATTGTGTTGGCATAAAAGGAACCGCACTAAGCTGGTTCAAGTCCTATTTATCTGAGCGATCTCAATTTGTACTTGTTAACGATAAATCCTCCATGACAGCTAAAGTCAGTCTTGGAGTTCTGTACTCTGTCTATTCACCTTATTTATGCTTCCTTTGGGCAATATTATAAGGAACCACTATAAACTTTAATTGTTATGCGGATGATACCCAATTATATCTATCAATTAAACCAGATGAAACCAATCAATTGGCTAAACTTCAAGCATGCCTTAAGGACATAAAAACTTGGATGTCTAGCAACTTTTTGATGTTAAACACAGACAAAACTGAAGTTATTATACTTGGCCCTAAACGCCGCCGAAACGCATTTTCTAATGACATAGAAGCTCTGGATGGCATTAATTTGGCCTCCAGCACCACTGTAAGGAATCTTGGCGTCATCTTTGATCAAGATCTGTCGTTTAACTCCCACATAAAACAAATCTCAAGGACTGCCTTCTTTCATCTACGTAACATTGCAAAAATAAGACACATTCTGTCTCAAAATGATGCAGAAAAACTAGTCCATGCATTTGTTACTTCAAGGCTGGATTACTGCAACTCATTGTTATCAGGTTGTCCCAAAAAGTCGCTTAAGACTCTTCAGTTGATCCAAAATGCAGCGGCACGTGTATTGACAAGAACAAGGAAATCATATTACTCCTGTATTAGCTGCTCTGCACTGGTAAAATACAGAATAAAATTCAAAATCCTTCTCCTGACTTACAAAGCAATTAATGGTCAGGCTCCAGCATATCTTAAAGATCTCATAGTACCTTATAAACCAACTAGAGCATTACGCTCCCAGACTGCAGGGTTACTTGTGGTTCCTAGAGTCTCTAAGAGTACAATGGGAGCCAGAGCCTTCAGCTATCAAGCTCCTCTCCAGTGGAACCAGCTCCTGGTTTGTGTTCGGGAGGCAGACACACTCTCCACATTTAAGAGTAGGCTATAGACTTTCCTTTTTGATAAAGCTTATAGTTAGGGCTGGCTCAGGTTTGCCCTGTATCAGCCCCTAGTTATGCTGCTATAGGCTTAGACTGCCGGGGGACACCTCCCTGCTCTCTTCCTTCTCTTCCTCTCTCCTCCCCTCCCTCTCTTCTTCTCCCTCTCTATCTGTATGCATTTATGTAAATGTATGTTACTAACTCACCATCCGGGGTATCATCCCCGGAGTGTCTGTCTCTCATGTGACAAGTTGCCACTGATAAAGTTTACGTCAGGATCATGAATCGTGACAGCGCCTGCTGACCTGGTCCTGCTGGACACCGGGAAGCCTTATTGACATTTTCCTGGATTCATCCATACTTTCTCTTTTTTTTTTCCAACACAACATCATTTCTGTTAAATATAGAAGTATTTGTACTATGTTGTTTATCCTGTACACACGACATCTATTGCACGTCTGTCCGTCCTGGGAGAGGGATCCCTCCTCAGTTGCTCTCCCTGAGGTTTCTTCCATTTTTCCCCCTTTAATTGTGGGGTTTCTTTTTAGGAAGTTTTTCCTTGTGCGATGCGAGGGTCTAAGGACAGAGGATGTCGTAACCTGTACAGTCTGTAAAGCACACTGAGACAAATGTATAATTTGTGATATTGGGCTATACAAATAAATTTGATTTGATTTTGATTGTATTTGATATCTCATATATCTGTTTACTAGCCTCTACTTTGACAATTGTTTAATTCACCCTATGGAATAAAATGATGAAGATTCCATAAGGTCAAGGCAAAAAATAAACTTGAATGTATAACAAATGACTTGCAATTATTCTTTATATGCAGTAATGTCTGCGTGCACAATAAAAAAGTAGAATGCATACTGTGTTATTGTTATTGTTTACCTAATATACAATATAAGAGAAAAGCTATGGGATATATTTTGATTGTACACACTTAGCTGACACTAAGACTTACCAAAGAGGCTTTAGTCAGCTCTGATCTTAGTTACTATATATTCAATAACATGAGTGTGTACATTTCCCTCCTCTTCATGTGGAACACTTAGCCTAAACATCCCTCCAGGCTCTGACATGATTACCAAACAACTCTTGTAAACCGTTGGGGGAATTAATGTGAACCCTGCAAACGCTGTAATCTAACTATTACCTTAATCTGGTTTAGCAGGTTTAGTGTCCTGCCTAAGGGCTCTTTAATAAGAAAATAGACTCTTAATGGACACATTGCCTGTTGTAGGCTACCATCTTTCATTGTGAGGACAGTCTTCCTAGCCGTCCCTGAAGAAGCATTACAGAAACATATATACACATACTGTGTAACTTTAAAGCAAGCAATCAATGGTTCCCATCTTGGAAATGTTGAATTGGAATAGACTTTTAGAGAAGACACTTTGATTTGTCAAGCAGGTGTAAAACACCATTATTAATTGCTGCATTGCATTGTAGAAATTGCTTAATCAGAGCCGCCATTAATGTTATATCTGTAAATTAGTTATACCATTGCTGAAAGTGAAAATGTCCATTAATTCAATTACTATACAATCTAATATAAGAGTGCTTAGTACTAGAAAAGCTAGCAGAATATGGATTAGCAAGATTTTTTCAGAGAACATAAGAATATAGAAATGATAACAAAAGCTTATTTTCCTCTCGATATTTCAGTAGAGCCTTGTGTCTCGTGCCTTGTGTGTAAAAACTCACAGTATGGCCAACACAACACACAAAATTAATGAGAAACATGCCTGAAATAAATATGCATTTCATGGTCTTGTTAATGTTAATTCAATGAAATTCATCTTGGCTCCTTTTGAAGATGACAATTTATGTGTCAGTAGAGCGTAAAATGTTTTGGCTTCAAAAGGGGGCATGACCAAAAAAAGTTTGAGAATTAATGCTGCAAATTATTAAATAAAAATATGGATGTACTCTTCACCAACTCAAAATAATAATACACCAAAGCATATCAGCAGTCATAAACATACCCATTTGATTATTGTGAAAAAATTGATAATACATGTCATGACATTATTCTATTACATATTAGTATGAATGTGCAACAATTTATTACCATACACAACCATACCGAAATATCATACTGTTTAGGTTTATCACTATGACTGCATGATGACTGCCCATCCATGTTCAGTTTCACATGCTTGTATTGAGACTCTGCCCAACAGAAAAAAATATTATTTCTGCACTTTTAAGGTGTACTCCAGTATAGTGAACCTCCATAAAATTGGAAGACTTGAGGATGGATGAAGTATTATATGTAAAGTTCCAAATACTGGATCCTACATTTCCCAGAATGCAACAGAATGGCATCATTGCCTTCCATGCCTGGTAATTACGCACTTCTCTCAAACTCCAAAATCCAGTTTATGAAATAGTGCTTTCTTTATATAAATTTTCAGTTTCTAAGCCAAAACTGAGACAACCCTAATGACGTCGCAGGTCGGGTTTCTCAGACCGTAGACAGAAAACATTGTACAGCTGTTTTCAGAAGTTTATTATGAGCACGCGTTTCACAGTCATGGCTGGAGGTGAAATAGAGACCAGCAGCAGCCTCGATGACTCGACCCATGGAAACCTCTCACGTTTGAAGTCCGAATGTACTGCTCAATAAAGCGGAGCGAGGCGAGGGTACTTCAGATACCATCTCTAACACAGCACCAGCTCATTAGTTTGATGATCGTAAGATTCTAGTCAGACAGACAGCAGTTTAGCAAATGCACTGTAAATAAACAACTCTTATTCTTTGTCATTAAATTACAAGTTGTTAGGACATACAAATATAAATAGCTGTATAACTGTCATTTAAGTAAAAACAAAAGAAAAAGCTTCACTTTTTATATTAGCAATGGATCAAATTACTATGCGTAATGTCAATGGGGTCACTTGAAGTGACCACCGAGAAGTGTCACCTGACTAAGAAGTTCCCTCAGCTCTACTTAGAAACTACTCTATGGAGATTTTACAAATACTTTGGTTCACTCTCAGTTCTGCAATTAGCTTCATCTCCAGCTGGAGCTGTTTCACTGAAAAAAATCTCAGATAAAGCCACTGTAAACTACATGTCCAGAACCAACATGCAGACAGTTAGCGTCTAGCTGATGAACATCGTGGAGCTTTTTCTCAGGAGTTGGTGGAGACTAAACACGGAGCTACAAGCGCCATGTTAACTTCATATTGTGATTATATGTCAATGTTGTGTTATTGAATATAGGAGCTTGGAAGAAGCAAGCTTGTGACAGGAAGGTTGTAGATTCATAGAAAGAGGAGAAATCTGGGTGGGGAAAGTGAAAAGTAGCTCTTGCCCGTCCCTCACCACCACTGAGGTGCCGTTGAGCAAGGCTCTGAACCCCAAATGTTCGAGTGATCAGTGGCCAGCAGATCAGACTGACTGTACAGCTTCCAGGTGTGAATGTGTAACTGTGTGAATGTAATCAGAGCCTTTCTCAAAAACAGAGCATTGTTCTCAGTGAAACTCCCCCTTAAATAAATAAAAGGTGAGAAAACGTATTGTTACCATGCTGATGATAATAGTGATATGTTTTTTGCTGCATTTTAATTGATTCTGTCGTATGTGCTTTAGTCATCATAGAACTAGTTTTGATGCATTTACATCATCTTGTCAGTACAATTTTTAACACTGAGCACAGTACCGCACTTGTCTGCCTGAAGGCTTCACACAGACAACTACATCGTTTTTCTCATTGACTTGGTCCATAGATCGTGAATGCTGAGTGTGCTGTGCGTCAAGAAGCCCTAGAGGAGAAGAAAAGAGCCAAAGCTGCTCTTGTGGAGGGCTCAGAGAGGGAAAAACCAGCAAAATCTTTACAAAAAAGCCCTAAAGCAGAAGTGAAAAGCCAAAGATGCTCTTGTAAAGGTTCTAAAGAAGGAAAAGGCTTAAAAATACATTCTTGGTGTAGAAATGGAGTAAATTAAATAGCTGGTCGTAACAAACAAAAACCAGCACGGCAATGCAAAACCACTAGTAGCATGTTTATATGAGTACTTCCTAGTTTTGTTTGTATCTCTGGCATGCTCATTAGGACACACATGGAAAATAATGCACAATCATGCCAACAGTTTGACACTACGGACCCTCCATGCTTCAGCAACAAAGAACTCCTCAGACTCCATCTTGGTGCGTTTGCTGATTGTGATCACTTTACCTGCAAAGTAGCAAATATCCCAGTTTTGTTATTTACCGTGCAGTGTGACTGACCGAGCTGTAAAAAAACAAAACATTTTTCTACAGCAAATATGGATGAACAATGCAGGAACAAAAAAAGCTTTGACAGTGTTTTATGAGGAAGGTATGGCATTCATTTCTGAGGCCTCAATGACACACAATGTTTTTTTTGTGAGAAACACTGAATGTAAATGGAGCTGCGTTTGTTCACAAGAAAATTCTATAGGGCATCTTTAAGGGAAAAATTATGAGAATGGCAGCTTGAAAACGAGAAGACGCTGAGCTCTGTATGCTGACTCAGAGATTCCACTGTCAATCAAATCTCATCAAACCACACCCATACAGTCCTGATGAGCTCAGCTTTTGAGTGTTAAATTCTTAACAAATTATACCTAAGCATGTTTTTTCAAACTTTAAGTTTACTCACAAGTTATTTTATTCAATTGAATTAAATTATTCACTCAAGATTTCAAGGGTTTTCAGGGTCTTTAGACGGACATGGGTGGCAACAATATGTTTCCTATAAATGTCACTTTTCCATGTCCACCACAAATGTAATTCAATTTACCTTCATTGTACTGGTGTGGAGGAAGACATTTCAGAGACATATATGTCAAATCTAAGACAAAAATATTTTTCACATGGCTCGATACTATTACAGGTAAGTGAAAAATGTTTCTTGTGATTTGGGTGAATCAACTCTTTAGTTTTGTGACACTCCCGTGTCTCTCGCTCTCATTTTCCATACAACTCGAGTACCTTGTTCAGGATTCAGGTACACATCGGCGGGGAACAACACAGTGACTGAGGACGGCTAGTAAAGTATTTTTAGTGCAGTCAAATCTACACTTAGTACCTACTCACTTCAATATCCTGTGATCCCATTCTCACTGACCTGCCGGGTCTGGCTTGAGTCAGCGTCCAACTCCTACTTACACCTCTTATGTGAAGGGTTGACATTTTCTGCATATGTAACTGCCTATTTGTATTTATACAAGGTGTTTATCCTCACCAGGCTCCCAATTTTATTTCTGACAGCAATTAGTTGCCAGGTAAGAAATGTTTTACCCTCTAATTTCATGACCGTATCTGGCTAGAAGAAAGGGGGGGAAATCACAAGGTGTTCCATTTTAACATGACATCTGACTGAACAATAGGGTCCTTCAACATGCCACTTAAACATCACACAATGCAGATTTAACATTGCTGGGCTCAGCAGGTCTTCTGGCAAGCAGTAACACTTGTGGGCACAACATATTGGTTTAGTACACTGTAAGTATGGGTGGCATGTTCTCACTAAATAATAAAAAGAGAAAGTGAAGTATCTTCCAAACAAGCACAGAAGATAGATGTAGAAGTCAAAGGAAATAACAATCTAGATGGTGTCATTGTTTCTGACCATGGATACTTTAGGTACTTTTATTTCTATAGTCCTATAAATTTACTGTATGTTCCTTTCAGTTATTCCATAAACTCCTGCATCCTTTGACAATACGTAACATTGTATTCAAATTTAGGTTGTTCTGGAGATTGAAAATCTCCTACCAAAATAAAAGTATTAGGCAGAGCTAAGGAACTCCAGTGTGTGGCAGGACACTAGAGATAGAATTTAAGTTGATTATTTATTGTATTGTAAAAGTGAATGGATATGAGCCAGGAATGAGTTGAGCAGTGGGAAGCATAAGGGTGAGGAGAAGCCAGGACTGAGCAGGGCAGAGTGTCCAAAAGGTAATCCACAGTGGAGATGCAGAGCAGGGACGCACGCACCTTGAAACTACGACCCTGTCTCGTTTACTATGCTTTGTGGGTGTGACTTTTTTACCGTGTTTTTCACCAATTACATTTAAAGCCTACAAACCACCTGTGGGAAACACTGTTTACAAGCGCTTGCCCTGCTAGAAATTAAAAATATAATGTAAAGGTAAACAGACTTAATAAAAAGAAATGAGGACTTGACTGAGGGCTTATCAACGGAAGATTCAACTGATCGACTTTCAAGGGGATGCCCTAAACTTATCCGTAGTCAGTGTATTACGGTTGGCATGCCCCTAGTTTGGGGAAGAAGACAGGAGTTATGGCACAGAAACTAAGCAATGTATTGCTGTGGACGGGAGCAGCAGCAAAACGTCTTTAAGCCACCTAAAATAATCAGTTTAAGTGTACACTATTTTTAGAATATTTTCACTGCTTTACCTTGCTTTCAGACGGGAACTGAGATGGTTATCTATGCTCTCACCAAAGCCAATAGACTACATTTAAAAAAACAAAACTGTTTCACATCGCAGAACATGGGGGTTGCTGGTCTACCGCTGCCTCGATCGGGTTAGTTACCAGTTAGTTATGTTTACTATGTCCGCAGTCTTATTTTAACGTGTTAGCTTGCTAACATTTGGTAATTCACACTAAACACAAAGTATAGCTGAGACTAATGGGAATTGCTAGGGGTGAACTACCCAAACTGTTGGAAAGACAAATATACATTTTGACCTTATAATGGGACTCTGGCCATTAATGTTAGTATCACATTTCAGTATCATTCATTTAATAGTGGTTGAGACATTTTGATAACCAAAAAAAGTCAAGAAGTTATCAAAGTCATAATAGTTGAACATCTGATAGTGGAGATATTTAAGTCTGTGCCAAAGTGGTTGACAACATTTTCATCTCTGCTCATCTCAATGCTGCTAACATTGATATTGTACATAACATACAATTGTAAATGTGGATGTACAAACCCTGTATTTTACTTCCTGACAAAGCATCATAGACAGTCAGATTCTGCCACTTGCATGGCAAAAACTGATTCTAAAAAATATATATACTGTACATCCAAACACTATGATTTTGTAGATAGTTTGAAGCCACTTATCAGCTGATGTCTTTTTGAACCTCTGGAACATAAGCTTCATTCATCTTCCATCAGTTAGCAACTCTATATGGCAGGGTCGTTGGCGCTCCACTCTCCGGTCTGCTGATCCTCTTGATTGACTTCGTGTTAGGACGTTAATTCCAGCCAATGCCACAGAGCTCCATTTCATGGGGATTAATTGTTGCTTGACATTCCAGGCAGAAGACTAAAGGCTCACAAACCCGGAATATCCCAAGCAGGTTGCTTTAAATCCCTTTTGAGCGAGGTTCTGACGTTAATTCAATTTGAAAAACTGATAAAAAGTCCAAGATTGATAAAAACTGGATGGGATTAACTTTATTACCACAAATTATAGGCAGCTGAAGTCTGCATTTATCAGTAATGTATTGGCTTTTAATAATATTTGAATGGGTATAAATACAGGAGCAGATATTGTTAAATTCAGCATGAGGAAGGAGAAATCATTACTTCGGATCTTTGGATCTTATCACTGCACCTGTTATGTGAACATCAGTGAGCTTCTCCGAGGAGCTTCGGGTAATGGAAGATTTAGCAGTGTATAATTGATTTCAGCAACTTTGCTTGAACCACTTCATGTGGAGCCATGATGTGTTGAAACATTGTTATACAGAAATAAACCTGCCTTTGAAAAACGTTCCACAAAGCCAATTCCCACATTTTTCCTCTCGCTTTCCGTTTTGTTTTCTAGATTCAAATTGTTTGTTTATTTCTTTTCCTCAAGTCCATCCATCTCTTAAGTGTGGAAATGTGCATGAAGCAAATGGCAACAGCCTCCTGTTGGGTTCCTGACAGGGAACTTTGTTGCGCACCAGTAATGTGCACAGTGTTGCCAACTCCTCAGTAAGGAAAGTAGCTATTGGCTGTCCTAAAAGTCACTAGAAGTGGCTAAATGACGCCATCGCCTAATTTGCATGATTGACTATTTGCATGTAATTGTAATGGACGCTGTAGGAGAGAGGAATAACGTTGTGGGAGAGACAAAAAGTGACTAAAAAACACCTAAATAAGTTTAGAACTATTCTGTTGATTGTTTTTTTTACTTATTAATGGCAGCTTGCTTTGAGTATGTTTTTGAACCGTGTGTTTTTTTCAAAGTTTGGCTGTATTGTAAGGCTGATCTCCAATAAACGGCTTCAACCAGCCTTTGAATTCAGGGTTTAATTCCCACTCCATTCTCTATTTTTGAGCGTAGTTTAGACTGAGACATGATGAGCTAGCTAGCTAGATGTTTAGCTTATGTCACAGAGAGGCACACACACACACTGGACGAGGTGAGTAAGTGACTGAGGATGTGTGAGTGAAATGCAGTGATTTATTTTAGTGTGACAGTGAAGAAATATTTACATTTACATCCCGCTCTGTAAAACAGGGTGATTATTTTGCAGTCTGGACGCGGAGAGTGTGGGTCTCCTCTCTGCTCTGACTGCAGCTGGGACTGCTGCAAGAGGATACTGTGAGACTGACTGCCTGTGAGAGCTTTGGGACGGCGGAGGGGCTCACAGCAGCACCTGCTGCTCGTTGAGGACAGTAACTACAGAACGATACATGCTTTCACATCAGAGTCTCCAAAACACCAGAAAAGTCTCCATTAACACCAGAAAAAAATGCTAGATTTGTTGCTAGTAGCTTTTGACAAAAAACGTTGCTAAATTGGCAACACTGAATGTGCAACAGGTTACAGCCACTGGCATAATCCCATGACAAGCCCCTCATTTTAATATGAAGACCCAATCAATTCTGATGGAGCCAGAGCTTACAGGTCGTATTGAGGTCCGATACATTTCATTCCAGCCAAACGTCATTGCTGCTGTTTGGGTTTTTACTCCAATAAAACATAACAATATATTTACATAAATGGCATCATCAGGTCTCTCTATTTAAAGATGCTTAAAAGATAAAACATTGTATTTGGTGTTGTTGCTTAGGGTTGGAGCAGGTTTTATATTTTGAGTAATGTAATTAATACAATATATTTTGCTTCCTCACAGAGTTAAAAGAGAGTATCGATAGCATTATTGTGTCAGTAGACGTGACGATTTACTGATGTTTCCTAAACGTCTCATATGCTGTCTACCGGTACAATACATTCTTATGTCCAACTACACCAAATATCAGCCTGTAATAGCAAAGCTACGATTTCATAATCAAAGAATACATGTATTAATCAGAGCACTCATAAGATCGTACACTAACAGAGCGCTAAATATGTTTTGAATTCTCTGTCAAATTCAGCAGAGGGAGGCTTGTAGAAACAGCTGTTGCAGCATTGTGTGTGTTAGTCACAAACAGCACTGTCCATGGTTCAGAGACAACAACTTGTCACTGTCCAAACAAGCAGCCAGGCAGCTGGTCCGGGTTGCCGGACTACTTGGTGTCGGCTCCCTTCGGACTAGTGGAGCGGTTTAACAAAATGCTGAAGAACATGTTGCGTGAGTTAGTTCCCGATGTGATCCTGAATAATGACTTCTGCAGCAAAATATGACGAGTAGGGATGAGATCACATTGCTGTTGAAATTAGTAAAATGTACATTATTTAAATAGTAATTTTTATTTCAGAATTTGCTGTAATGTAAATATGATGAAAATAACATTCCCTTTATGTTCATTACTCAGTATCTAAAATATGGCAATTTTGTATAATCTCTATTTTGAACCTCTATTTGAAGCTTTTCATAAACTTCCACCCTTCAAAATCTCCACGGTGAAATATGTTCATTACAAGGACAGCATATGTTATCGCTGCACTCTTACTTCGGTGCTCAGAGTTCTCCTAAAGGGTTTTTGTGGAGAGCAGGCTGCCCTTTCTCCCCCTTAATCCACCCTATCTGTTGACCAACCTATTTAAAGGCCGTTGTGATTGAGGGATTAAAAAGATTAGTCACTTTATACAAAAGGTAACATTTGATGACGTTTTTCTCCCCAACATGGATCTCTACTACAGGAACAAAATATTTCAAGTAACGCTTACGAATAACTGAAATAGATAATAAACTGCTGTTGTCTGGAATGTATCTTTGAAGAGGCACTATGCGTGAGGCTGAGGTGTGTTCCATCATATATTAAGTGAAACGTTAAAGGGAGGTGCTTTAGTTTTCATTAGCACATAGCCCTGAGAGCATGCACACCTAACTTTTTGTAGCTAAACACAACCAAAACCTTAATGTTTAAATATCCCTTTGCTGATTCAAATCATGTCTTTCAGTTCAGTTCAAAGATTTAGCATCCATAACTATCCTGTTCAGTTGCTTTTTACCCCAAAGCTATGTGGGTGCATCATTGTTCCAATGCACTTTATTATGGCAGTCACTAAGTGAACGCATCACGTTCATATGGCCACAACGTTTAACGTCTTATCTTCAGTAGTGTGTTCAAGCTGTTTCAATTAGTGAAGTAAAAAACTAGCCTATACAAGCAAGGATAAAAGCTAAGTAGCCTATTATTTAAGACTGGGTTATGAGATCATGATTGTTTCTGTGGCTTTCTCTGTATTTTACTATCAACATCGGCACCTTGGTTGTTTCCCCGACTCGGACTGCAAGGAATGTGGATGTGACACTTGATGACCAACTGTCCTTCAGTTCCAACATCAGTGCAACAACCCGCTCCTGCAGACACACTCTGTACAACATCAGGAGGATACGTCTCCTACTGACTCAGAAGGCGACGCAGGTTCTTATCCAGGCTCTGGTCATCTCACAACTCGACTACTGCAACTCCCTCGTTGCTGGACCACCTACATGTGCCATTCGACCTCTACAGCTCATCCAGAAGGCAGCAGCCCGACTGGTCTTCTCCCACAGTCGATTGCTGAGACCTTGTTCTATAAACACATACGTTTAGATTTCTTAACAATAAATCTTTTTTTTTTTCAAATTTAAAACCTGTTTATTCAAATTCTCAAGAATCAGTGAGTAGCGTACTGTAGCTACAGCTGAGCTAACAGTGCTTAGTTACCAGTAAGGAGCTATGGATTTGATCAATGGTGATTCAGTGTAATCAGTTCAGTTTAAATATTTATTGTTAAAGATTTGACCGTTCAGATCCTCAACATCTCTACCAGCAAGTCTAACAGTTGGTCTGTTGTTTGGTGCTACACAGGCTATGCACAATTGGTTTATCGGAGCTTTTTTGCTGAAAACAAGTGTTTTACTCCTGGAGATGAGGTTGATGAGAGCGGTGACAAAAGCAAAACAGTTCAATTGTAGTCCATAAAACCAAAACACCTAGCCCTTTCAACTTCTCTCATAACACATACATTTGATCCATTGTTAATATGGAATTATTAATTAGTGCATCATTTTATAAGGGTCATTGCCATTAGCACACTAAACTACTAACATTCAGTAACATAACCACAATATACTGCATTAAATCCACAGTGGGATAACGTGTGTGACTTAAATATGTAGGCGAAGGAGAAAGTGAATACATCTGTAATAGGAGCTGATGATGGTGTGTATTCCTCACGTTCAGATACAGAATACACATGCAATCACTCACTGACTCACTCTCAGGAAAGCATTGATAGTAAACAGGAATGTAGGGCAGCTGTATACTCACTATTGGATCCATTACTACTGTATGTGCAGTAACTGCTAATTACGGAAACATATCCACAGGCTGTGTGTCACATTAGACATGTGCACTGAAAGTTCACAATTGATTGCTAGAAAGCAACATTTGCAGCTGAATCACTTCATCGAAAGATATTTGAGTTAACTTTTCAATGACAGCAATCAGCAACTATTAATGCTGCGAATAAATGAGGAGATGGTCTTTTTTGCTAAACACATCCAAACAAGTGATGTATGAATTTCCATTTGTAAGCACTAAAGAGCCAAGACCAAGTACTCACATTTGATTGCATAATGTTTTGGTGCTTTCATTTGCAGTGCCTGCTTGCATCTGTTGCGAGAATAACACAGTGTGAGATGGAAATGTTTTCAGATGTTTACAAATTGAGACGTCTGGAAGAAAAAGTCTGACAGCCTAATCAGGAAGGATGTCTGGATGCGAAAGGAGGGAAAAATAGGGAAGTTTGGCAGGAAGGACAGTCCTCAGAGGAACCATCATAATCTTTTTTTCTGCCTTCCCAACCTCTGAACGAAAGTCTAGAAATATATGATGGAGGACGAAAAGAAGAAAATAAATGAACATTGGAAATTCAGAATGGAGAGTGTAATGCATATAAGTAAACATTTGTTCATTGCAACAGCGGAAACCTGCGTTCTTTATCTTATTTAGATTATGAATTATGGGACAAATAGCACCTGGAGATCCTGGCTGCCGCTGGTGGAAGCCTCATCCCACGTAGGAATCTCAAACCTTTCATTTCTCTTGCAGGTTTAGCCCTAGTCATTTCCGGCAATCAATTAGAGCTGGTGCCGGCACTGTCCCATGTGTTAAGGGGATTAGTCGGTCACTCGCTCAGCTGCATTCAGCTCCGCCTGTTCTCGCAGCTTTACATGCTGAAACAGGCTTACGTTACACACAGGCAATATAAGACAGATAGAACAGATGGTAAGTCGAGATGGCTAAATTCAAGCCCACTCATTTTAGCTCAGCCATAAACAAAAATTCACAGAAAAGATGTTTCTGTAATGGAGACAAGCTTGGCTGTCTCTGCAGCAGAAGCAAGGTTGTACCTGTTTAATACGGTGCATTTCTTTTATTACAATAAATTATTGGTAAAAAGGATTAGGTGGATTAAAGAGCGGTGACACTTGTCTCCAAGGCAGAAGGGGTCAAAAGTTCAGCACTACCCAGGAGTGTAGTGCAGTGGAGCTCTGTCCAAAACTGAGGCTGTGATGCAGTGCCAGAGCAACTGGGTTGCCCAACAGCCTGCCAGAGTGAAGAGCGTGGTGCATGGCAGGAGGTAAAGACACCCTGCTGCTGGTCGATAATAGGAGAGGATTGTGGAGCAGACCGACTGTCCGGACCTCCATACACATACACACTGGTAAAGTAAAGCACACTGTCCACATGGTCAGCCTGTTCTCTTTGACAAGAAAGCAAACACTAAGTTTCCCAGTGAAAGCCGGTGTGTGTTATCAGGGCTAGACCCAGACATGCCTTTGCCCTTGGCAGGTTGAGATGTGGTCGTCTGAGCCTCCCCCTTTTAGGATTTAAAAAAAACTATCTTAACCCTTCTATTGTGTTCGGGTCAAATCTGACCGATTTACTACTTTCATCAATCATAAATATTTTGTTTTACATCTGATTTCTTCAAGGCCTTATGATATCCTCCACAGTAGGCATTTGAACATATATAATTGCTGATCACCACTTTCATTGAATTTTGAGTGGTTTAGTCAACTTTGTTACATCCACGGTGTTCCCGGTCAAAATTGACTGGCATAAGAAATTAATGTGTAACCCTAGATTAATTTCATCCAACAGATTGCACACACACACACACACACACACACACACACACACACACGTGTCATTTATGGGAACCCATTTTTCCCTCTCTCATGTGCCTATCCCCCCATTTTTCCAAATCTTCTCACACACCCCGTATATATAGCCTTTATTTGTGCCTTGCTCTCATTTTACTCTGTGAGCACAAGGAGCACGGAGCTCAGAAAGCACGGAGCACAGAGCTCTGACAGCCCCCCCGTTAATCGCGATTAATTTAATAATTTTTTTAAATAAAAAATGGCCATTTATGTGTCATTTGTACATAAAATTAATATTAGGCCACTTTTAATGTAATCAAAGTAAGGACTGGTCTATGATTTAATTTTTGTATAAAGAAAAAAAGAAATGCCTTTTTGTTTTTCTTATTTCTACCAGGGACACAAAAATGACAATAGTTGAAGAATCACCCATAGCCTCTCCTGCTCACTCACTCAGTGTCAGATTGTGCTGTCTCAGATTGTGTTTGAACCTTAATGTAGCACACAGGATATCAGGAACAGTTGGTAATGACTTTAATGTCAGTGCTCAGCAGGTACAGGGCAGGACAGATGAGCACAGGTACGTACAAGTCCAAGTCCAAGCAGACAAACCAGTAGAAGGTAGGTCGTGGCCAGACAGAGGATCAGGAATCAGAAGAGACGGAGAGCAGGAAAACTGTCCGGATTGAAGTGCTGGAGAGTCTTGCATTAGTCGAAGATCAATCTGGCACTGAGTGAGCAGGAGAGGCTTAAATATTGTCTTCATCGGAGATGAGATGCAGCTGGAGCCCAGGTGAGCTGATGAGGCAGGGTGAGTGGAAACGTACTGAGGTGCAGCAGGTAAGGAGAGAAGCAGACCGTGACCCTGACGACCCAGGGCCTGGAATGAAAAGTTTGTTTTTGTATTTCTATGTAATTACTGTCACAACTAAATTAAAATTGGCTGAATAAATCTTCTTTGAATAAATTTTGATAAAATCTTTTGTATCAAAAAGAATTATGGATGCTCTCTGAGGCGCATAATGGTTTAGTCCGCCCCTCCACACAAGGATTTCTCTGTAAATGCAGCTATGAGTCTAACAATGTACGCTAGTCATGTCTTTCCCAGGGAATGGAAATCAGGATTACTTTGTTCTACTATTTAAAGTTATTACAGAAGCAATCATTGCTCTGACAGACAGACAGAGTCTAATTAAAATATAACCTATGGTTCTATTTTTCACTTTTTGATGATTGAATTATGTTATACATAGGCCTTCTAGGCTGCAGTTAAATGTTTGACCTATTCAAATGATAAAATATCAGATGAAACATTATTTATTTATTTTTATATAGAACATTCAATACAAAGTAGGTCTTGATTTAATATTTAACAGTAGTAACAAAGAAGTGAACGCTTGAAAATGTGAAGTTGTTGGGACCATAGCAGCCAGTCCAGTTCCCTAATGCCTCTGTCTGTCACTACTGCAGCTGAGAGAAAGACTGTTGCTGGCTGCATTTCTGAAATGTGACATAGCAGCAGGTTCTGTGTGGGGTCAGTGCTGCTGTGAATGACTCTGCTGTACTCTGCTCATAGTTTGAATCACTTCCACTCTGAGAGGCTGTTTCCACTAAAGAGAATTGATTTGCCAGTGGGTATGAAGCAAAGTTTTTTGAGGTTCCAAAAATATGTTTTCAAAATTGTGACCATGTGCAATATTCTGCTTTTTCTTGTGTATTTTGACACTTCGATGTCCATTCATCATGTATGTGTTATTACTGATCCCAACTGAAAGCTTTCATAATATTCATTACTCAAATTACACTTCTGAGTGCATAATCATAAATGAAATAATTTGTAACTAATTAGCTTTCTTACTAAAATATATTAAAATAACATTCCATAATGAGTGTTTTAGAATATCTAATCATGCATTAGTGCCTGAGGAGGCACATAAAGTTCAGTTGAGTAGAATGAAGTGAGTATAATCTGTCAAAGACCTTTTTACAGTGTTTTTAGTGAGTGTCCAACAGCTCCGTTTGTACTGGATGCATTTATGTTCCAGCCTGTTGGAGCTCACTTTAGGGCAACACAAGCTTAGTGTTGCCTGCTGAAGGTCGAGGTCCTTTGAGCTGTGGACACCATTAACATGATGATGATAGATTTTCCCATCTCAGCTGATATTGACTGTTTCTCATTTCGAATAGCTATCAGGCATGCAACCAGCATGGGATTGTCTCTCTAGGACCCCCTGGACAGAGATACGACATAGAACACGCAATGCCAGCTCACACATACACAAACACACATACACTCACACACTCCTACTATATGACCTGCAGCAATACATCCAGTGTATAGCGGAAAGTAACAAAAGCTGCCTTCTCATGAAATGTTCAAAGGTAGGGCGTAGTAGAGCCTTGAGGTGAAGGCAGCTAGTTAGTTTTGTTTCTATGGTTACCGCCCCTTCTTGCCTGTGCCACTGAGCTGTTATCTCATTGGTTTCTCTTTGAAAGGTCAGCGCCAATCGAGGTCAAAGTTGAAATAATTTTAACTTTGAGCGCAGCGCTCTGTGGCAATTTCGACAAGGGTAGCTTCAGCCTAGTCGGGCAGCACCGCTCACTCCATAGGAAAACAACGGACCAGCCAGAGCAGAGCGGTTTTGTGATCATGTGAAAGCAGCTTAAGTACTGTAGTTAAATATGTACTTGTACTTTATTTGAGTATTTCAATTGTTTTACTTTCTACTTCTGCTCAACTACATGTCATTGGGAAATATTGCACTTTTCACTCCACTACATTTTATTTAACAATTTTTTTTGTGGAGCTTCTTTCCTCAAAAAATGATCTTTGTCTTTTAGTTATATAGTTACCGTTTGCAGAAAGCGCACACATCTGACAATTTTAACTGTTGAAAGTGTTGCATGCTGAGGTGACAAAACTGAGTGTAGTAACGAAAGGATCAACTTCAATTTAGCTGATAAAAATATTTCCGGATCGGCTCGGGAGATCTCCAATATAAAATAGTTAAAATTAGCTCCATGTCAATGAGCAGCTTAATGAAACAGCATTTTATTATGATGCGTTATAAGGATGTCATTGCTTGTCATTAATTGGTTTATTACTGGTTTGCATAAAATGTATTCTAAAACTTTACATTGGCCATGGCACATACAAAGAGCTACTTCTGGGTTGCCAGGTTGCCAAAAATCTATTTAGCATTTATATCCTCCAGCAGAATAGTCTAATTTAAATGTGTGTTTATAACTAGCTTTTAAATGAACCAGGAAGGATCCTTTTTAATGTACAGTTCATCCACCTACCTTCATCAAAAAGTTACAGATCCAAATCAATGTATTGACTCATGCAGACATAACGGCTCACTCTCTAATGGGCAAGCAGCTCTACAACTTTATTATCCTGGAGACATATTATCCTGGAGGCATATTAACCTGGAGGCATACTCTGACAATAAACAACAACAAGCAATAGTCAAGGACATGAAAGCAATACAAATGTACAGTATAAATAAAAATATAAGGAGCTAAACTAAGTGCAATTTCTGAAATTATCTATAACAATAAGAGACTCAATATTTCAATGGCTACAGGAATAAAGGTCCAAATGGCTGTGTCCTGACTTTTGAGCATCCTGTAGATAGATAGATAGATAGATAGATAGATAGATAGATAGATAGATAGATAGATAGATAGATAGATAGATAGATAGATAGATAGATAGATAGATAAAGGGCTTCCTGCACCCCTTACCATGTTGCTTGCCATCATAACCAGATCATTTTATTTGCCGGATTAAGGCAACCAAACCAATCCACAATACAGTAGGTAAAAACAGATTTAATAAAACACTGCATAGTCAGACAAGATTGGAAATCTGCAGTTATCAATATTAGTAAGTCACTAACAAAAAAGGCTCATTGTTTTTTTCATGATCATTAATTCTGCAGTTGTAAATATTAATATAGTGTTAAGAAGTGTTTACGTTGTCTCTTTCGAAAGATGCTGAAAGATATGAAAACATAATTACGAAAACTGACAACAGTTCCTGTTTCTGCCCAGGAAGTCCCTAAATAAATAAGGCTATTTATTTATCTATTATATCTATCTATTTATACCCTACAGTATAAAGGAGGGTGATTCAGTCAGATGTGAGTGTGTCTTCAAAAGGAGTATACTCTGTCACGGTATTGGAAATAGGCCTTAATCTCCTGCTCGGAAACTAGCTAGCGTACAGTATTAAACACAATAACTTTCTCTACTTCCCGGCTCTCAATCCACTAAAAGGTCAGGACTGTCGAGATCCTTTGCTATCGGTCAAGAGCAACAAGCACATTAATGTCAATCATGAATCTTGAAAGACTTGTGCAGATTATTTTAACCCCACAGGAGAATCCATTTATTGAACTTGTGAAAGAAATGTTTTAGCAGTAGCCTTCTGTGGAGGGGCCTTCACTGTGCAAATTCAGTGGTCTCAAGAAATGAACAGGGGGCTATGTTTTTTCACGATGGGGTAATGTCAGAATAAACATGGCCTTAGCCAAATGAGCCGAGAAGTCAGTGGGGTTTGACAGCTGCTGCAAATTAAGAAAACAGTTTCCTTGGGAAGATTGTTTTAATAACTTTGGGATTCAAACTGTTAACTCTCCGATCATAGGCCTACATGTTTAGACTCTTGGCCACTACTGCCCTCTTCAGTCATGACTGAAACAAAATTGAAGAAGCCATTAATTAGCAGGCAGTATTAAGACAGGGTGACCAGGTTGTTAAGAGGTGAAATGGTTAATCATGTCTCCCCTAACAACCACAACAACGCACTGAAAAATCAACAGCCGTACAATGTAATTGCAAGCCTCATTCAGAATCTACTCAAACAAACGACATATTACATTCTGAAATACTCAAAGCTTTTTTATTCTGGAGCCAGACAATACAGTCTTTGCCAATTGCTTACCCTGGCACCATAGCTCCTCTCACCCATCACTTCATCAAATATAACAAGCTGCTTACAATTCCTCTCATCCGGAGACACTAAGGTTAAGTAGCTGTTTTGGCTGGAGGTAAGCCTTAAACCCTTGAAATCAGCCGCCACCTGCTAGCCATTGTTACCCCCAGGCAACCTTGGAGGGCCTTTCAAAAGCCAAGCTCCCATTGAGGAGGTGCCTCCACACGGCGAGTTTAAACAATAAGATACAGGGAACAGGCTCCTAAAGTTAGACCTGCAAAGCAAATGGTAAGTAGTACAGTATCTGATTATCTACCTGCTGCTACTTCACACAGAGCAATACCACTGCCTTAATCCACTTATATCCATGGGGAGAAGTCTTAGCTGCACAATGAGAGCAAATTAAATATTTTCCCATCATCCCCCATTGCGAGTGTGTGATGACCCATCTGTATCTGTGGAGATTGTTTGAACCGAACCTACGAATACAACCTCTCCAACCGCAGGGCTGTTTTCCATTTCCTCTTTGCTTGTAATACTACTGACCTTTGTAAGTGGACATATGCCAGTCTGGTAAATCTCATACTTTGCCGAATGTAATTGATTGCATATTTCATGATGAGCATAACCTACAACTGGTATATATACTGTACATCGCTCTCACAAAGTCTATGTGAGTGTGTTGGTTTTTTCCTTTTTTTCAATAGGCTAGACTTACCTGTGATAAGTTTAAAGACATAATTGGATAGGATAATACTTTTATTAGAGTCAAGAAATTCCATGAAAAGACCCAAACCAACATGTATATAGATGTATACAAAACCTGATATGTTATTTGTCTGTGCCTTAGACCGCTTTTGTTGTCCAAAACTATACATACATATAGATTTATAGATAGAGATATAGATTAGATAGATAGATATTGAGATATAATTGTATACATATAGATAGATACAGATATATATCTCAGTTTCTTTTCCAAATCAATTTTTATTGCCAGATAGAAACCTCTCATCTCACCTCAGACCATGAGGACTATCTGCGTCACACAAAATATGTGGTATTTTGCCACACAGCAGTGTTTGGTGTGGTAGGAAACTGGCACAAACACAGCCAGAAAATACAAACCCACACTCATAAGACCGTGGCCAGATTCAAACAAAGAGACCTTGCTGTGAGGAGACAGCACTAACCACTCAGGCATCATGCTGCCTGTGACCACTGTGTTTACCAATCAATGTTCAAAAGGAGTGTAAGGGGAATTTTGTGAAATTGAAACAAGTTCTGTATATTTTTTTTAATCTCTTGATGAGCTCTTTGTGAAGAAGAAACGACAGAAACCAAGAACACTAACATGGCAAACATTGGTAACATTATTCTGTATGCTAGAAAACTGCATCAACGTAACATGAAACATCTTACAAAGCATATGCTCTGTCTGCTTTTGAGATGTGTTTGACATCCATACAATTTAACCAACTAATTTTGATTCTTCTTGGTGTTGCTTTAGGCATGGCAACATCAGCTGGTTTGGCACAGACATGTCATAGTTTCCAAAGAATGAATCCTAATGACTTTAATGATCCCTGACATTCATGTACCCCTCAGGATGAGATTTAATAACTGATGATCCCTCTACTTTTACTCTAGTGCCATCAAAAGTTCAATTAATAATAATACAATTGAAACTTTTAAGAAAATTGCAAATGAGTTATCAGTGTACACTGCATCACCTGAGGATCTTGTGAACAACTCAGTATTACGACATTGCATTAAAACTAAAAACTTATCCAGAAATATTACCTGTGCTATATCTCACTTGGACTGCTTAGCCTTTGGGTATTATAAATGTTTAACTGCTCTCTTCAGTCTGTATATTTCCTGCAGAACTTAAAACAGCTGTCATTAAACTACTTCTGAAGAAAAACAACGTTGATGCAACAGTTGCTAACTATAGGCCCATCTCCAAAATACTTTAAAAAAAGTTTCTCAACTTAATAAATATCTAACATCAAACAGCCTTCTATACATTTATAAAATCAGGTTTTAGATCTCACCATAGCACAGAAATAGCACTCATAAAAGTTGTGAACTATCTGCATATAAATACAGACTCCAAAACACTATCAGTTCTTCTGCTCCTGGATCTCAGTGCTGCTTTCGACACTGTTGACCACAGCATTTTGGATAAATGTATCGGCCTATATGGCCCAGTTCTAAGCTGGTTTTAAACATACCTATAGGACAGGCAGTTCCTTGTGTCTATTGGATACTTTGTCAGAGTGGGTGTTACATCTAGAGTGCCCCAAGGTTTGATTATTGGACCACTTGCACATGTTATACAGAAACACAAATAAATGTACACAACTGTACATATCCCTTTCTCCGTATGACTTAGATCCCATACATTCCCTACCTCTGTGTATTAATGATGGTATTCTATGGATGTCGGAGAACATTTTGCAATTGAACAAAGACAAAACAGAACAAATCATCTTTGGTGCAAAGGCTCAAATTTCTGTCTCTGGGGAGCAAAAGTGAAGCTGTAAGAGTGTAATCATAGACAGCAATCTTAATTTCAAGAGCCATATTAATCATCTCACAAGATCAGCCTTCTACTATCTCAAAAACATTTCAAAACCAAGGGGCTTTCGATCAAATTCTGTCTGTAAGAAATTAATCCATGCATTTCTAACAAGCAGACTACACTACTGTAGTAGTCTATTTACCAGCATCCCAAAAACAGCAGTGCCGTGACTACAGACTACTAAGTCAAAATGTGGCTGCACGTGTTCACACTAAAAAGTATGAGCATATTACACCTGTTCCTAGATCTCTGTATTGGCTCCCTGTCTAAACTGGAATTGTTTTCAAAATTATTCAACTTGTATACAAAACTCATAATGGCCTTGCACCTCAGTATATAAAAAACATGCTAATTAGCTAAAGACCAACAAGAACCCTCCGGTCCACAGGCAGAAGTCGTTTAACCATCCCTCGTGTAAACTCTAAAGCAGGAGAGGCTGCCTTCGTCCGATCGAGAGGGACCGCTGGCAAGCTGCTGCCGCGCCTCCACCGTGTTCTGCTTGCTTTTCTTTGCTGTAACCTGTTTTTCTTTGCTGTAACCTGTGTGGTCTGCTGCTGAAGCATCTCTAGTCTTTTGTTTGTAAGAACATCACACTCAATTACGGCAGTCGTCATCACTACGGTGTCCACACTGGTAGCTTGGAGCTAATATCGCCGGTAATGGGCTCACCTGTGCGGGACTGGCAGGTCTCCTTTATGCTCTCTGCGGCTGGATACTCCGATGTGGCGTGCCTTGTTACACACTCCTGACCGAGGCTGTTTCTCTGACTATCCTGCCTGCTCTTCGTGGCTCAAGGGTATCCCTGTGGTTTATCGCTAACACAGAGGCTGCCCGTCACAGTGCATTGTCTGTGCCCATCGGCTAACCTCCTGCTAGGCCTGGGTCTCCCCGCCTGGGTGTAGCCTGCAGTCTGTGGCTACAGCTAACGCACTCGATCCCTCTGCCCGGCTGGTTCCGTAGCTTCCTCGTCATCCCATGGACTATAGAACTGCTGGATTACACTGTTACTGACCCCTCTACACCACCATAGGGATCATCAAACTTTTCATATGGTTTGCTCTGTGTTTCACCGTCACAAGCATCGCTGCACTGCTGAAATATTCTGTAACGGAGCTGCTCTCTCTCCAATCGCATTACATCAGTGGTTTCCAAATGGTGTGCCAATCCCGGTGTGCAGTGGGATTTTGAAACAATTAGGCCTATTGCATTTAAATGTACACAAGGTTATGAATGATTTTTTATTTACTTCAGTGTTTCCCCTAGGTTTACTGCTCTGGGGGGGTCGTTGCCTGGGCTGGATGAGGTCCGTGCGTGGCGCAGATTTTTTAAGTTCTCTCCTTACCTTTCCTCCGCTCTGTCTCTGACTGTAAGTGTGTGCGCTTGGTGTGTGTGGGTTCGGAAGCAGAGCTCCGCTCTTCGCGAAGCAGAGCAGAGGAGAGAATGTAAATACGCAAAGCAACTGTAATGCACATAAATGAGATTAATTATATAAGTGTTTAGTTTATTTAATAAAAGAGCACCTGTTCAATGTGAAAAGTGAGTTGTGAATATATATATATATATATATATATATATATAAAAAAAACGTCTTGACTTTCAGGGGGGAGGGGTGGGGAGGCACAGTGCAGGGAAGCACTGTACTTTATCGTACTTTGTCCTACACACTTATTTCACAATATAGAAACAATAGGTCTTATATGCTTTGGCCTAAATATAGATAAAACAATCATTAAAAAAAAAAGAAATCTGTCAAAGCAAACCCGTTTTAGCCATTTGTGCAGGGTGGGAAATATTTGTGACACATCAAAGGCTCTCTGGTAGTGTGAAGCAGAATAGCTATCTTACAAGGAATAGGCTAAATAAATGTTCACAGAGTGATAACAGTGATACTATGTGTTATAGAGGGGATTTTGCCCGGATATGAACACAGGTGTGCCTTGAGATTTTGGCTTGGTTTTTGGTGTGCCTTGGCCACAGAAAGTTTGGGAACCACTGCACTACATGACCCCGCCAGCTCTGCTTTCCCATCGTGACATCTTCAAACGAACCAGATATGTACATCAACGATCACGTCGGAACTTTCAGTTCGCCAAACATTGCAGCAACACAAACATTCGCTCTTTCTGGTCCACTGAGCCCCGGCCCCCTCGCACCACCACCTGTACTGTCAATCACAGTGTGTTACTGACCCTTCAAAAAGCTGCCACCTATGCGCCACTCGACTGTTTAAACCCGGCTCTTTTCAATATAAGATCTTGCTGGCTCATGAGTTCATTATTGACACCAACCTTGACTTATTGTGCCTCACTGAGACCTGGCAACAGCCAAATGACTTCTCCCACCTTAATGAAGCTGTCCCACCTGGCTTCACCTTCTTCAGTAAACCCTGTGCTACAGGGAGAGGGGGTGGCCTTGCTGTGCTCTATCGTCAGAATATTAAAGTCAATACTATCACCGTACCCCATCATTCCTCTTTTGAATGCCTAGCTGTGAAGCTCACTAGCTCTGCACCCATCATTATTGTTACCATCTATAGACCTCCTAAAACCTCTGCTGTTTTTCTCACTGAACTATCAGAACTTTTAACATCTGTCTGTGCGATGTCCCCTAATGTCATCCTCGTGGGTAACTTTAACATCCATATCGACGACCCTTCCAGTGGTCTTGCCAATGACTTAACCTCACTTCTTGAATGTCTTGGTATGATCAAGTCAGGTCAGGTATGGTAAGGTCACATACTGGATTGAATCTGCTGCACTGGTCTCACTCCCTCTAACGTCACTGTTGCAGAGTTCCCCATCTCTGACCATAAAGTTGTGTCCTTTAAGGTCAACGCCCCCTATCCACCATAAAAAAGCAACGGACCATCTCCTTCAGAAACATTAAACACATCAACCCCACGGATCTCACCACCCTCATTAACTCCTCCCCCAGTCATCCCCCATCCTTCTCCACTCCTGAATTGGTGAGTCACTACAATGACTGTCACTCCTCTTCCGTGGATGCTCTGGCCCCCCTCAAAACGTGCACAGTCTCCTTTGTTCACACTGCTCCCTGGTACAAGAACGCTCTCTCCACCGCAAAGTCCTACTACTACTCCAACCTCATCAACACTGGTAAAAATAACACTAGAACCCTCTTCTCAACAGTCAACCTACTACAGCCTGCTACAACTCTCCCTCCAGATGTCTCCACCGACCACTGCAATGACTTCCCGCAATTCTTTGACACCAACATCATCACTGGCCTCATTCTGCACTTCCCCAAGTGATCCACCCTGGATGGTTACCACCAGCCAACCATTAGCCAGCACACTCTCCAACTTCTCCCTAGCAACAGAATCTACTATCTCCAAGCTCATCCTTATATCCCCACTATCCTCATCAAAGCCCGTCTGCCCTCCATCTCCCCATGATCAGAAGAGTCCTTAATTCCTCCCTCACCACTGGATCTGTACCCCCCTCCCTCAAAACAGCTGCAATTATACCCGTTCTCAAAAAGCCTGGTGCTGAACCAGCTGACCTAAATCATTACCGGCCCATCTCCAACCTCTCCTTCATCTCCAAAACCCTTGAGAGAGTTCAGTTGCCATTGCCCCAAACCTCATCATGGATGGCTTCTCCGTACCGTTGTTGTCATGATCTTGGTTTCTGTTTCCTGTTTTATTTTGAAATGTTCCCTTCCCCTTGTGTCATGTCTGGTATTACTTCCTGCCCTTGTGTTTTCTGCCTTTCTCCCCAGGTGTGTCTCGTTCCCTTCATTAGTCACTCGTGAACAAGACCCCGAACAAACAAGGTACTTGAACTCCTTCATTTGGGGTAATGGCTCATTCTCTACCCGGAGTAGGCAATCCACCGGTTTCCTGCTGAGAGCCATAGCCTCAGATTTTGAAGTGCTGATCCTCATCCCAACCGCTTCACACTCGGCTGCGAACCGATCCAGTGACTGTTGAAGGTCACAGACCGATGATGCCATAAGGACCACATCATCTGCAAAGAGCAGCGATGAGATCCTCAGGTCACCGAACTGCAACCCCTCTCCTCCACGACTACGCCTCGATATCCTATCCATGAAAATCACGAACAGGATTGGTGATAAAGCGCAGCCCTGGCGGAGGCCAACATTCACTGGAAACAAGTCCGACTTACTTCCGAGTATCCGGACACAACTCTCGCTCTTACAGGGATTGGATGGCCCTCAAAAGTGACCTCCTCACCCCATACTGCCGCAGCACCTCCCACAGCATCACCCGAGGGACCCAGTCATACACCTTCTCCAGATCCACAAAACACATGTAGACCGGATGGGCGTACACCAAGGCCCCCTCCAGGATCCTTGCAAGAGTGAAGAGTTGGTCCGTTGTTCCACGACCAGGACGGAATCCGCGTTGTTCCTCTTCAATCAACGGTTCGTCTACCGGCCGAACCCTCCTTTCCAGTACCTTGGAGTAGACTTTACCAGGGAGGCTGAGAAGTGTGATACCCCTGTAGTTGGCACACACTCTCTGGTCCCCCTTTTTAAATAGGGGAACCACCACCCTAGTCTGCCAACCCCTAGGCACTGTCCCAGACTTCCACGCAATGTTGACGAGGCGTGTCAACCAAGACAGTCCCTCAACACCCAAAGCCTTCAGCATTTCTGGACGGATCTCATCATGCTCTGGTACCACGTGCACTTATGAGCATCCTTATGTTCGAACATGGTGTTTGTTATGGCCATTCCATGACTAGCACAGTCATATTTTTGCCATTTGTATATTATGTTTTATTATTATGTCATTGCTATGTAAACCACATTGTGTTGTATTACATTATGTGTGATATGTGCTGTATAAATAAAGTTGAATTGAACTGAATCATCAAGTCATAATTAAAATGTGTCCAATACTTAGGTTTAAAACCAAATACCTGCAAAACTAAAGACACATTAAAGCCTCACTTCTTCCGTTCTTACCTTTCACAATAAAAGCCCTAGACGTCTTCGCTGCATCACTGCTTACCAGAGGAAACTTAAATTCACTCAGAGCATTTTGCTGAGAGGCAACTCAACAAAACAGCTTATAAAGCTTAGTCCATAGAGATATATTATGATTGTGTCAAACATCTTGAGGGATTTCTTTTTCTTTTTCTTCTTTGAAGTGCATGTCGTCACAGCAGTTAATAACAACAATGCATTTGGTCTTTGCAAACAGAAATTAAGTGATTATTTAGTGGGATCCCAGGTGTGAACTGATGTACTGTATACACGGTCTTAGTCTCGTTCATACAAACTTGATGCACCTTTACAATTACATAACAGATATAAATACATGACTAAAGTATGTTCAACCAGTTGTTGGTTACACAAGCTATGATACTATTTATTATAAAACCTTTTTGAACATGTAATAAAAATTTAATGCAAAAAATATATATTTATATACCTATATACTATTGTTTTTCATAATTTATGTAAAATCAATTGTAATCTTGTTCTTGCAAAAATAATGCATCACTCTTAAGTAAAGAACAATTTAAAAGGGTTTATAGGTTGTTATTAATAGCTTAAAAATATTTTCTAATACTCTTGAAGCGTATACTCAGGGGAAAATATACAATACTGAACAGTGGAATCTGGCTATGGGGTAGACGGCGGCAGAACCAGCAATAAATACACTTTATTATTCACGCTCCGTCTGCCCCGTTGTCGCCTCTCCTCAGTAACCTCCAGCTGTTGCCACAACTTTTAAAAGCACAAACAATGAAGCGAGCAGTGTCAGAAACTAAGACTCTCTCGCCAGGTGAGCGACACGTTTTCCTCCCAGCGGAGGCACCTGTCACCCGTGGCACTCTCGGAACACACAGCGGACTGCTACCAGCGGGCCCTTAGCCCACAGAGATTCATTTTCGGCTGGGTTTTCAGTCCGCCTTTTCGTTCGGTTACCACCGCAAGCCCCTCTCGTAGCCTTTCGTTATTTACTTTTAACAATACCTAATCAAACTCCCGCCAACTGGTCTCATCTCGTCTCTGTCCTGAAGACACTTATGGGCCACGGAGAAATTCTTTCAGCACTGGCTACGAGGAAAGGAGAGAGGGACGGGGATACGGGACCTCTTACATTATTCCTGCAGTCTCGTTAGCTAGGCTCGGCCGCCTCTCTGGAGAGAACACAACCTTGCACGACTTTCCCGGACCTGCTTTTAAACTTAATCCCCTCGGCAAATCCTCCGTCTAAGATAACCACTAGGAAAAAGGCCTCTTATACAAAGTCGAGAATCACAGAAAACTCAAAGAATGTTCACAGACAGTCACCATCAGATAAACATTTTCCAGCATCAATTTAACCACAATGCAATGCAGAAAGCTCTTTAACACTTTACAAAAAATCCAACCAGATATAAGATTTTTTCCCCGAGAATTCTGGGCACTGGGCCAGTTTCGGTTTTAAGTGTCTCTATATGGTGATACAGGTTATCTCACCCGATGTGTCCTATATGGCGTGTGTACAATTTTTTGGTAAAATCAGTAGAGTGTCAGCCGTAGTATGGAATCTGATGCTTACCTGCGGGGGCCACAGGACAAGACTCCTCTCTCTGGGTGTCTCTGGTCCTCTCGATTGAAGAAAAGTGAAAGGAAGAACTCCGGACAAAGGCTTTCTTAAGTTTTCACAACGCTTTAACGCTTTAACGTAAACGTAACGTTGGGATCCTGACAGCGCCTGCTGACCTGGTCCTGCTGGACACCGGGAAGCCTTATTGACGTTTTCCTGGATTCATCCATACTTTCTATTTCTTTTTTTTCCAACAACATAATTTCTGTCAAATGTTGTATTTGTACTATGTTGTTTATCCTGTAGACACGACATCTATTGCACGTCTGTCCGTCCTGGGAGGGGGATCCCTCCTCAGTTGCTCTCCCTGAGGTTTCTTCCATTTTTTCCCCTTTAATTTTGGGGTTTCTTTTTAGGAAGTTTTTCCTTGTGCGATGCGAGGGTCTAAGGACAGAGGATGTCGTAACCTGTACAGTCTGTAAAGCACACTGAGACAAATGTATAATTTGTGATATTGGGCTATACAAATAAATTTGATTTGATTTGATTTGATTTAATTTCTATACGTTTAAGTTTATCAAAAATGTAATACAAAGAATCAAAATAAAGAACGGTTAACAATATGACAGTTATTCAAGTGACTTACTCCAAGTGTTTGGTTATTGGAAGTCCCGTTATTCAGTTCAGGTTCATTGATGGTCAATTTGGTTTTTCTCTATTCTAGCTCCAGCGGCTAAAGTATTAAGTCTCTGTTTTGATTTCTCTTGAAAATGCAACTGGTTATTTCCAACGATCAAAAATCGTTTACATTTCTGTAACTTCATCGATCTCTAGAAGCTCTTAGTTAGTTAATTAAAATGTAATTACGTCACCAGAGTTTTATATGTCTCGCTATAGTTTAAGAATCGTGATATCTTATGTCAATCGTGTTAGGGCTCCGCTGCCCATCACTATCAGCCTACTGAACTTGTCAAAAACATCCCCTTATATCTTAAGGCTCGTTCCTGCGCATTTTACACAGGACATGCAAGCGCGTTCTCGATGGATATTTTTTCTATCGTTTCTTCCAAGAACCAAAAAGCCTGTGAGTAGCAGTTAACTCATATATCAGAGGTCAAAAGTTTACGTAACGCTTATCTTGATCTACATACATCCCTTCCATCAACTGTCACCGGAAGTAACACCTAGAGCCCCTATTGACAGCCTATTGTCAGCAGGGCCTCAGCAATGCAGTAGATCTCAGTTGGCCAAAACCTGTTACGTCCCCTATTCATAGGGCATGACCTTTTTGTAAACTCATAAAAAGAAGAAGAACTTAACCCATGTCATTACCATGCATAAAACATATAATCACAATTATTACAGATAAAAATACAATATTTATTTTATTTTAGGAGTTGTATTTTAGAACCTGTACCTCCCCTTCACACACACACAGTTCCAATTAATGGAAGAAAAATTATTATAATGAGGCGAGTATGAGTACTAAAGATTCCTGTACTCTAATTTAACTTTAACACAAGTACTACTATATATCAGTACTTCAGCAAGCAAATAAATGATAAAAGATAAGATATTTAACTTTAAGATAACCCATATGTTATTTAAGTTCATTCTATGTAATTGACACACATCTTCTGCAATAATGACAAATACTTCATCCATATGTTATCCTGACCATAAATATATATATATATATATATATATATATATATATATATATATATATATATATATATATATTTTTTTTTTATATAAATATAGTTGGCACTTATATCTTACAGGGGGTAAAACCTCTCCTTAGGCTGTACTAGCCTTTTTGTTTTTCTCAGTATTTTCTGAATTTTTTGTGCCTATTTTTGGAGTGCCTGTGCACCTTAACACTCATTGACGGATCATGCCATCACAACAAGGTAAAGAATAAACACATGAATGTGAATTGCACTCTTATCCACTTCTCTCTACACTCTATAGATCAGTTATAAGCAAATAATGAAGACGTTTGGGTTGCCAGGTGGTGATAGATTATCATTAAATGTATGCCATTTGTCAGTTTGGTCTCTGACCCTCTGGAGAAGAGCTATCTCTTTATCAACAACTTCAACTTCAACAGCAGCAGACTTGATGGCCTGTTACAAAAATACTTAATTTGCCACTTATTGACATTTAATTCAAATAACTCACTAACTTTTGCTGTTGGCTTATTGGAAAGTGAAAAAACCTGTGACCTCTTTATTAAGGACATATTAACATTTATAACTTGAAAAGCTTGATGGCTTATAAGTGAAATACTCATTACCCTTTACTAATGACTATTGATTACTCATCAGATAGACATTTCATAACCTGTGAACCAAAACGTGTTGTTTTAAATAGTGTATAAAGCATTAGTGAAATGCTTAAAACCCTTTATAATGGGTGATGTTTTTGAAGTGCCAACATGTTTAAAAATGTGGAAGGCATTTTTGCATGTGCTGTGATTTTTATTTAGAATTACATAAATGTTGCTCTCCTTTAAAATAATTACATTTGCTTGCTCTTTACACTCAATATTTGTAATGTGTGTGTACGATTGCATGCTTATCTATTTTTTTATATTAATGAATGCATGTGCAAGTCTGAGCATTTTATCCCAGTAAATAAATTAATGGCCTTGTGAGCTATTTAAAGGCTGGCTGCCCACGTCAGTCTGGGAGTGTCTGTAATCTCCTGACACCATGCACAGTGAACAGATTCATGCTCCGACAAATCAGCTTCAGGAAATGGCTGTTTCGCCACAATCTGATTTCTCCAACATCAGCAACCAAACAGCCACTCAAGTGGCTGATATCAGCTAATGGAAGCAAGTAACTATTACTGTCAATATGCTGTCACACGCGTCTGAGATCCTGCTCACATTATAGGGATGTGGGTGGCTGTGTGGCTTGATAACAATCCTGAACTGACTTGCAACCACTCAGTGAGGCAGTATCAGAGATCCCTCTGGGTCAACTATTGGCTGCAGTACTTGTCAACAGGTTTTAACCAAGTGGCCTCTATCATGGCCGACAGCTGAGCCAATGCAATAGTGTTCTAAGATGCTTCCCATCAACGATTTTCAACTCATTAGCCCTTCGCTACAGTGCCACTCCATATGAAGTGCATATGAAGCAGTCCACGTTAAGAGGGAGGGTATCAATTACTGCACTGTGGCTACACTCTGCACCATAAGCAGGAAACATCTGTCACCCACATAATTATCACCTAGTGTCACAACTGAGGGCAGCTACTGATTTGATGTCACAGATGATCTAGGGCCCTCACTTCTGCTTGAGGCTTCCATGTTACAGATTGATCCGTTCATATACTGAATACCTAAATTAATATATCTTAAGAAACCTATGGGCAACATTATCAATGATTTACAACCATTGTTTTTTACAATGGTGGTGGGGTTTTATATCACACAGCACACAGGCTGTTTTCCAAGCAAGGACACACAGATAGGCCCCATTTACAGTTTTCAGGTGTATCCAGAACAAATTAGATGAGATTCAAGACACTCCCATTTAAACTCAGCCACATACATGTAAATGTCTCTGATGATCAGATCACAAATCTCATTACACCTTTTGTTGTTTTCCTGAGCTACATGTAAATCAGGATCGGCCATCCTAAAGTCCAGAACGAGGTGATGATGCACCTAGAGCTGTGTGATGAAAACAAGAACAAGAATAACTTCTGCACTTTAGCAGTTGAGTTAAAACAATAACAGTTGAGCTAAGAACAATCCATAAGCTAGCAAAACACATGAGTAATTTGTCCTCTCAAGGTGGTTTAAACAATCACACTTCAATTTATGTTGAATGCTTTTCGGATGCTTTTATACTTAATAGTGACCTATTTTAGGATCCTAGTGACCTGAGGGTAGAAGCTCTTCCTGAGCCTCTCTCAGGGCTGGCCTGGTGTATCCGGTATTCCTCCCGACCTCAACAGAGGGAAAAGGCTGGGATCCCGGTGGTTGGGATCCTCAGACCCTGATCAGATAGATCGTGTTTTACAGGTTTAAAAAACGAGGCGCACCACACTCTCCGGATTAGAGAGTGTTTTTTGCAGTTTGCTGTCTTCTTTTTCTAAGCACTATAGGCTGTACGCTACCTAATATCTAATAGTGAACTAATGAAAACAACTTACCAAAATATGAAGTACTGCACTACACTCCAGGCTAATTTATGTTTAAATCATCAAGTCATATATCTCCGGGTGTCCAGCAACAGACATCACAGAAGGCTCGCCTTTCAATTAATTTGAACGCAAAAAAACGAAGATCACGTCGAGTGTTTTCCCGCTGTGAGTTAAGTTTTTTAACCTTGAGGCGTTTAGGTCAGCTCCCACAAAAAGACAAGGTGAATAGAGTGAAAATAAAGTGAGGTCCTCAGCAACGGAAAAGCAGCAAGTAAAACGCTTCACTCTCATTGATCACAATTACATAAAACACGCTCCAGGCTGCTAAAACCCATTCTGTCTGATCTGTGACTTAATGATTCTCCTAGCCTTATTCTTGTAACGCCTGGTGTAAATATCCTTTAGTTAGGGTCGAGCACCGCCTGATTTTTCAGCCAAACTAATCACACTTTGCAGCACCTTACGCTTCTGTTCTATCCATTCTGCCCAGTCATTACGTAGTGGGGTCATAGTGTTGGATAAATGAACAGTTACAGATTGAATAATAACATGGAAATCAAATACTTTACTGTTACTGTATTAAAATACTATAATTAGTTTTACAAGTCTGCAAAAAAACAGAAAAATCACTCTTTTCTGTCTCAAATCATGGTCATGGTGTGAAGAATTTTTTAACTTGAGCCATAACCCCAGTTACATTGTATTAGCTCTGACAGTTATATTCCTCCTTTGCTAAATGTATTTGATATCTTGATCATCCTTATGTGTGTGATAAATTGATTGCATCAAGACTCTATAAATGTCATAACAAAGTGTAAACAAAACTCCATTTATGTTTATCTACTCTGGCTGCTTTTATTGCTTTCTGCTGTGGTTGATCTGCATTTGTCAAATTAAGTCGCAAAAGATTGCCTTTCAAATTTATTTTTGTATACTCCACCAATAAAAAATAAAGCTAAATCAAATTGCCACATTGTCAGGTACTTGATCACGCCGCAGAGACTCAAACTTCTTCTGCTGCCACTTTCAAGTACAGGCCGGCTATAAAAACAAAAGAATTGATTCTTTCCACTAGCTTTTCTCAAAATGACCACAAGCAAGGACACCCAGACAGGATCCCTGGCACACTAAAGTGAATATTAAGTCAAATAATTGGATTTGCTTCCTAAGCCGTCACCACCAAGGAACTGACAATAGGAGAGAGTAATGGAGGATCTCTGTATCTCTGGTCCTCAGTGGGATTAAAAGAGGAAAAATTAATTGAATTCAAATTATATGTGTGTTAATCTTACCACGAGAAAGGCTGCAACCTTGAATGCAAAAATCATCTGTGAGTACTTCACAATGAAGTGTGAATTGCTCTAAATGATAATCTGCCAAGTCTAATATGGATCTAGTGATAGAAGTACCGTTCCCTATTGATGGGAGGAGTGGAGAGAGTGTCTGAAATGTCAATCTGATCGTCGGTATGATTATCTCGTTAAAGCAAAGCTCCCTGGGATAGTCTTGCGTAAGTGAGCAGCAGGGCTTGCATAATGCTGAGAGAGATTAGTGCAGAAATTGAAACCAAAGATAGTCCAGTGTGGGTGGGTGTACTTGCAGGGATGTGAAACTGACAGGGAATTAGCCACATGGTGTCACAGCAGGTAGAGCTTCATCAAGTTATGCCTTAGAGATTATTCTATGGCTATGCATACTAATATAATAGCCATAGAGACTAAGGGGAAAGGGCTGAGGTGCATTGGTACGTTGGTATATTGGTATATTGGTACTTTGGTACTATTTTGGCTTCGGGTGATGTTTCAAATATAGTAGCATCACATAAATCAACCCGTTAAAACTGTCCAGTGATGCTGAAACCATAACCCTTTCACGATATCAACATAACATCGGAAGCCATTATTGTTCACCATAGGAGCCTTAAATCCAGGGACTAACTTGATTAGTGCTAACAGACAACAACTGTCCTACTGCCAAAGCTGTCCTTGTGTAACTCTCAAATTTAGAATGTATGTTCCACAAGTGTTCCATATTTGTTTTGTTCACACGCCATATGGAGCTGAAGACAACAAGACAAACCAAGAACCAAAACATCCTGTACTGAATGGTCTGGGACCATTTCAAGCACCATAACACATTACGTTACATTACATTAACATTACATTACATAACACCCCTATTACACAGTATGTACTATGTACTCATTTTTATTTTTGTGTTTTTTTTGCGTTAGTATTCAACAAATCAATGATCTTCACCATTTTGTACTAACAGAAAATTACATTTTATTGGAGCTTTCTCAATACCATTTCCAATTAGTTGTAAAGTTTTGTGAGCAGCTCCTCGCTTTCCTTTTGTGCTTTGCATTATAAGGCAATACTGTCAATTAACAGCCCATTCCAAATGAAGCATGTTTGAATATGCATAGTGTTTTCTTGAGTAATTCTAACTTTATTTGTATAGCTTTAATCTAAACAGTATGTCCCCGACTAAGAATTGACATGTTCAAATATGATTGGTCAAGTCTTGCCTATCGTCGACTGATTGTCCAATAATGTTTATTAATCAACACTGTGTGTAGGAGGATGGACAGAAGGACAGACGGACAGACCCAACACAGTTTTTGAGTCTTCTTGCGTTTTGTTGTTATAAATAAAACAGTAAACTTTTGTTGATACTGTACTTTTGATATTCTCTGGCTATCGCTAAGAAACTGCCCCAATGGTCCCTCACATTTGGATATTAATGTATTCACTCACACTAAATAGATTGATTGAAAGCTTTGAGTTATTTTCAATTATTTATCAACAGTATTATTAATAGGCTGATATGTATACCAAAATAGGCAATATATCAGGATTTATTGGGAGAAATTAAGAAATAATATGTAAAATGAGACATTCAGCACCCCCATATCCCAAATGGAATAATCCTTTGTTTCATAACCACATTTTACAACCACTTTGATGATTGAACTGTGAGATCGGCAGTAGAATCAGACTCCTTTGATAGAATCGTCGAATAGTCTACTCTTCGGGGTCGCCCCTACTAAACCACAGTTGCAAAGTGCCAAGAATTTCTTAATTTTGTCACTTTTCCAGTACATGGCAGTGACAAACTCTCACCTTTTTAGAATTAGTACGTAGTTTGGAAGTTGGACACAGCTCTCAGGTCTGAAGAACAAATGATGCTTTGTGCATCTGTGTAACAAGTAGTTTACCTCACACCAACCGCATGCAAATGTTTTCCAGAGTTCAATGTTATCATCTGCTAATGTCTGAAAGGATCCTCATAGACTTCCATGTCTCGACTATATGTATACTAATTCGCTGCAAATATGAGTGCAAATATGCGGAACACATTTGTGTACACAAACACCCAATGTAGAGAACTGTTTTCCTGACTTCTGTTTTTCCAACTGTTCATTTCTATATTGTATATTCAGGGCTAGAAGTGTCCATCCATCCGTCCGTAGCAATACCGACTATACACATTTTCTATTCTTAGTTATTTTAATGTAACAGGGCAAACAATATCAAAGTTACCTGGAGGGTAGCACTGGAGAAAACGTCATGAGGTCATCAAAATGAAAATGACCTATCCCCTTGTGAACTTGAATGTGCTTGTCTAATTTCATGGTAGTTTTGTCTCTTAGATTATATATCAACATTTTCTACCCAGTATTATGGTGCTAGATTAAAAAAAAAAGGCAAAGCGGTCAAAATCAGTAGCAGCTGTTAAAATATCTCGAAACCAAACCATTTAACAGACGACTGAACAACATCGCCATCTTTTGGATAAAAATAACTAACCACATTACATAACTTCTTGCATCAGATCAACAGCACTGTGCTAAAAAAAAGTTGACTTTCATAAGCCAACACAGTCAGTCTGGAGCTGCATACTAGAAGAAGGAGTCAGGGAAAGTTGAGAATCACCATCTTCCTCCTCTAGCTCAATTCTCATTAATGTCAATTTCATAGTACTGGTCCCGGGGCGATGCTCTCCTAAAATGTGTCAGGAATATAGTCGCATTTTGAATACACTGCCAGACATCAAAAGAGTTCTTGTATAAGGCTGTTTTTATAAACCTTTGCCACGTTGATTTGAAGAACTTTTCCCCTTGTGCCCTTTTGACCTTAGATGTGTGCCAACTCCGAGGTGACAGAGCTGGAATGTTTGTTTAACAGCAGCGATTAAGCTTAAGATGTGACAGGAATTTACAGTGAAACAACACAGTGAATGGAAACAGCACTAGCAACGGTTAAAAAAGTTGCTAAGTAACTTTTCTAAACCGTTGATATGTGTCACATCAGTAGGCCTATATGGATTTGTCACAGAAGGAATACATCTGCATGTTTCAATGAGGGGTGAAATTCAGGTCATCAGCAGTGTGTTTGTATGTGTAAGTGTGTGTGAGTGAGTTTGTCAGCTCCCACACATTCTGGCTGTGAAATAAAGTCCTCAGGTGCATTATTCCTCCACTTTCCCACTCAGTGTTGTTCCCCCTCTGCCTGTCCTTTTCCTGTCCACATTTTGACAGCAAACCCTGCTGTGCTCGCTCTAACTTTGTTACCATGGTCACAGTGAAGCTGTGGTTTTTACTTGTTGCTCTTTGGAGCTGCCATTTATCCTGTCAGATAGGCATATGACTAACTCGCAGGTTGTTTTCTTCCGGTATAGGGGCTCAGCGGGGGATGAGTTTTGTGATGGGCGAGTCCCCTCTGAGCAGCACCCATCCAGCAGACAAAACAGATTTACTGCCAGCAGACTCTAGAATCAAGCAGATTGCAGCTTTTAAGAGCTTTTTAGACAAGACACGACAGCCGCCTGGTAATCATTCATTTTCAATGAGAGGCGAATGGTGAGGCACAGCAAGTGGGAGCTGGCAATCTGGCAGACGAAGCAGCAAGTAGGCTCAGCCGCTGCCCACCAGCCTGCACAGCCACAGCTGAATATCACGTGTAGTGAACCTTGTGGCTCTGTGACATGGAAATTAACCATACGACTGACCAATCAGTGGATGCCAGGTTGACTGACCAATGAAATGAATGTTCTGTCAACTTAGAGTTTGAAAGATGGAGGAGAAGCTGATTATGGTTTATGTTTTCACTGAACGTTATGAAATATCAGGGAGAGCCGTATTAACCCTTTAATGACGCAAAAATTAGAAATGTTCACACTGTGCAATGTGTTAATATCAGTTAATATTACCTTTATGGTAATTTAATTCACAACAAATGTATTCATATGAGTATGTTTGAAGGTCTATCAGTTGAACGTCTATGAGTACAATGTGATCGTGATGTAATCATTACAGCAGTCTCTTGTAGCTGCCACACAGATGTGTGTTGTGTTTCTGTGGTGGTTCTCGACAATTCTTGTCTACAACATTTATAGTAAGCCTTAAATGTCACTCAAAAGAGCATGATGCAACAAGCTAATCAATGTCAGCTACAGGGAAGAATTATTTGATGTTAAAACTAAAAGTACTGTTACTTTAAAAGAAAAAAAGTACTGAAGTACAGTAGTGGTAATAGTAGTCAAAAGTTCAAAATGATGTAGTGAAAGACAGTGAGCAATTTGCATATCTTTTTTTGAACTGTTGTTTTGTCATGAATTCTTTCACACAGAATATTAGTGAGGGATGCAGGAGCGGTCCTCTGATGCACTGACCGGCTACTTAAGTGACTGTGTGTACTTGATGTGACACGCAAACACAGTTGTGCCCTCCTGTTTCTCTCAATGAAATCATAATTTTTCACATTTGGATGAAAAGCTATACTTGAGCCAACTTCTTGTCTGTCATTTCTTCACATATGAAGTGTTGTGTTATTCATAATGAAGTGTTTGAAGGTGTGATTCTCTGTTAGCCATTAAACCTCTGATAAATATGCATGCTAACCTTAACGTCTGACTCTATTATCACAAACACTTTCCTCTATTGCTCTTAAATGTGACCATGAAGCTCCTTCATTCTGACACAATTACCCCGGCTGTATCTTGTGACACTGCAATGTAAAAGGAGTTAATTTTGTGTTTCTTGTAATTCCATTTGATAATGCTTGTTTCAGCATAATTTCACATTTTAATTATTGTTTGCGAGGTGAGGAACTCATTCCAACAGGTTATGCAGTGTATTGTATCATTTCTAAGTATTTCTTTTTGAATGTCATCATGACGGATTGGAACGGAAGCACTGTAGAATAAGTTGCAAGACATGTAATGGAAGTTATTGCAGTGTGCGCGTTGACTGATGTGAGGAAGGTCGCTGGACATCAATAGGAGTGGAAGTGAGAGCACAGACATGGATATTGAAACAGAGAACAGAGATGTTTTCTAATTACGGATTCTAAGAAACATGTTGTTCTTTCTGTAGCTCTGCTTTATGTCAGTTAAACTGCAGTTTTACTGCTACAACACAAAGTCTCTGTTTAAAATACACAAAATCAAGACATTGAGGAAGCTCAGTGGGTAAAAAGATGTATTGTACAGACAAAAGGCACAGCAGGCTTGACAGGGTTGAAATTCCTTTCAATGTTTCTAAAAGATTCAAAGTAAGAACAGATGATTGTAGTGACAAGCTGTTAATTTCACTTCCACTCAGCATGTGATTTATTTTATGGTGAAACCACTAATTACAATTGGAGAAATTGGACTTATAAGTAAGTAGTAACATAACAGATCTTTAAAATTGATCTACACCTGAAAAAAAATCTCCAATGTGAAACAAGTCGGATATCTGCACTGAACACTCACACACACACACACACACACACACACACACACACACACACACACACACACACACACACACACACACACACACACACACACACACACACCAGCATTACCGCACTGCTGCACTATTATTCCCCCCGGCTATTACTCCATGTTTTTATCATTAGCTTTTGTATGTGAATTAGGTTTTATATGTTTTACAGGTCATATTTATCCACTGTCCCAAATAAAGTCATTTGAATTGAATACATCACTTTAGTGTTGCAGCTGGTAAAGGTTGAGCTCATTTGAATAACTTTAGACACTGCTGAGTATCCTAACCTGTAAAAATATATCATAACGTATTAGTTTATATATATTTTGTAATAATAATCCAAATCTGCAAATTAATTTAAGCATTAAAATAAATATAGTGAAAAGTAAAATATTTCCTTCTGAGATGTAGTGGAGTAGAATAAAATATAAGAAGGAAATACTCAAGTAAAGTACAAATACCTGGATGTTGTACTTAAGTGCAGTACTTGAGCAAATGTACTTAGTTACATTACAAAGATTGCCACCCACTCAATGACTTTGTGAGTTTGTATTTCCGGCTTTCTTTCTTCACTACACTACGTATTCACATTATGTTCTTTGCTCAACCTCAGCCATAAAAATGATCGGAGGAGCTCCTGTTTAAAGTCATGTCAGTCAGTAGTTACAAGTGTCTGCCAAATAAGAAACTGGTGGAAGTGTACATGGCCAACATATGCCGGGTCTAAAAGACTGTATCACTTTGGTAAAGCACCATTATTGGTATAAGGCAACTGGCTTCAATACAGAAGGATTATATTTTGTGCAAATAAGTTATCATCTATGTCTTTTTCCTCTGTGGTAGCTCCAGCTCTGTGACATTCCTCCGAGAAAGGCCTCTGAAAAGCGTCCCTGGATTGCGAGATCAACAGAATTTATACTTCAGTGCCTTCTATCCAAACCTCCATCTGAATTTTTCACATTTCCTGACCCTGATTTCTGAGTTTGCAGCTATGATTAGGTTTCCCAGTAGAATAGCTTCAGATGTAGAGAGACTGCAGTTGGCCAACAAGGCTCTCTGGTTTTCAGTGCTCCTTGGAGCCAGCTTTGGATGTAGAAATAGAAATCTCAATCTGCTTCTAATTGTAGCTGCTCAAAGGCCTGCACATGCCACGGGCATGCAGGCAGGGAATCAGTGGAGCTATCCAAAGCTCTGACAAACCTTACTGATTAGAAAATAATTACTATGTGAATGTAATATTTTTATTCCAGAAAAAAGGATGACTGTTAGACTTATAATTTTCTGTAATTCCAAACAATTTTTACTTTGAGCAGCCGTTTCTAAGCCTATACCTATTCAGGCTATGTGACTGAAGCTAAGTGCTGCATTTCAATGTTTCATCAATGGAAATTCATCCTTATTTCTTGTATGTGGGGAGGATGATTAATCACTTGCATACAAAATCATCACCATCATTACATCAACTTTATTTCTGCATGGAAACCGCTTACAGCTTGTGACATTGCAGTAGCATATATAGTAGGTTTACTCTAATTCAAAGTTTTAATTTATTCAAATTCTATACTTAAAGCTGCACTAATGAATATTTTTGTATAAAACAACGGGTCAAAGGAGTGTGTGATATAAAACAGTGTTTCTTCTACTGTGTTAGATTGTTGAATGTGTTTTTCTATTTGTTTCCTTTTACTTCATTGTGCTTTATTAACCACATTCAAAAGAATTTAAATGTACTTGAATAAATAATCCGTCATCTATTTTAATACATTCAAGTCAAAATGAACTCATTGTAGTGGATACACAAGTGCAGACTCTTTTGAAAAGTGTACTCCTGACCGACGCTGCATTCATGTGCTGCTGAGAGACTCTGAAATGTGAGAATCATGAGAGTTGGCTGCGGAACATTGTTCTATTGATAAGCTCTGGTGTTGTGACAGAATCGAACTCAGCAGAATCACAATAAGCAGACATGGAAAGGATGAAAATGAAAATGTGAATAAAGCGGTATTAAACACCATGTGGTTCAGTGCCACACTGTAAACCATTAGCATTATTTTACAAACCTCATATATTAATAAATACAATGGAGGTCACTGCTTCCTCCATCTGCAGCTATGCTTCCACCTCACTCTGTCACGGCCGTGCCTCCTGTCATTCCTTGTGTTTCTATTGTGTTCCCTTTCCCCTGTGTCGCCTGTTTGTCTCTCTGTGTATGTGTCTGTAGCTGTTTCTCAATTCAGGGGCTGCAGCCTTCGGAGGACGCAGTCTTCACGGTCTTTAGAGGCCGGGTCCTCGGTATACCGCGAAGGCTGAACCAAGCGGTATACAGCTGTGTCTCAATTCATGGGCTGCAGCCTTCGGAGGCTGCATTTGTAGACCGATTACGTCACAGCAGCCGCGACAGGGGTGTCCCATTTCGGCGACTCCTTGAGATGCAGCCGACAAATGGGACACCCCTGTCACGGCCTCTGTGACGTAATCGGTCTACAAATACAGCCTGCGCAGGCTTCAGCCCATGAATTGAAACACAGCCTTATCTACAACATGAGATGGTCCGGTCTACGGGGGACTTCCTGGTACGTCACCAGCTGTTCACGCCCCTACCTTTTGCCGCTCCCGTCGCCTAGCAACTCTCAGAAGTTATCAACGCAGTTAACAGCTTACTTTAACATTTTTTCCCAGAGAACAGAACCAGAGATAATACTTTTATTTTTTTATTTTCACTCTTGATTGAAGATATGCTTTATCACCGGCGCGTAATGTATTTTAGACTGTGAAGGGGCATCTCATACACACTCTGGAGACCCCCCCAGATGATGCATCAGGAGACACCAGGGGCTTTATTGTGGCAGCCCATCCAAGTTCAGCAGCAAACTTTATCTGTATATACTGTAAATGTTATATTGTTTTATAATACTTTTGTTTATAATAATAATTAAATCATTTTCTTTGTTCGATCATTCATTTCCATTCATTGATAGGTAATTGTCTAAATTAAATAATCCCTTTTCTAAATTAATAAATCATATGTACAAAATAAATCCTTCTTGAATCTTGAAATCAATTAAGTTTTCATTAATTTTAATTTATAGTTCATGTTAATTAAATACACAATATATTCATCATTATATGTATTATTTATTTAAATTAATTTACATTTCATTTGTCAAAAAGTTTCTCCAGCAGAGAGAAGAGTCTGTCCATCCTCTCCCTGCTCTTCTCTCTTCTGCCTCCGTCTCCTTCTCCCTAAAACAAAACGTTAGAGCAAGTTTAGCTATACACCACTTAACAAAAGCAGATTAAGTTGCAAAATAAGTACACATATTATAAATAATAAAATATGTATAATCAACCCGAACGATTTTTTAAGTGATATTCAGCTGTCAGAAAACCAAGCAGGTAATATGAAGTATAAATGATCTATACAATCGCCACAATCTGTGAAATATAAATCAACATTTAAAACTCTTAGGTTTGAAAGTTAAGGTCTTAAAAGTTCTACTTTCAAAGGCTAACTTGCCAAGCTGCATCGTACAGCAGCTCCTAGCAGCTAGTTTAACCGCTTATAACCGTTATAAGCTATAAGGTTATAACTTAACATATAATTTTAGTGAACATTTTATGTTATAAGGTCCTTTGATTTTATAACATTAGTATCGTTAGCTGTTTGAGCGAGTTAAAACCCAATACTTACATCTAAGAGTATATCCATCCGTTACTGCTGGGTCGAGGGGCGCCATTTCTTGTCGGAAAGAAACTTCTCTGGGCGCGCAATGAATCTTAGGATACCTGAGGCCGTGTAGGATACATCAGATGTATCCTCCAAATCAACTCACCTGCTCCAAGCCTCACTCCTGCCATCCATCAACTCATCAACCCGGCAGTATGTCAACCCCAGTCTTCAGCCACTCGTTGCTAGATCGTCTACTCAGCTACAGTGGTAGTTCGCGGCTCTGGCTGCTTGAATTGTGTATTCTAGTTCTATCTTTTGTATGTGTTTTTGACTCTACTCACATATCTCTTTTGTGCTACAGGATACCTGTCAGTAGTGATGGGCAAATTAAGCTTTTGTGAAGCACTGAACCACTTCAGCCAATTGTTTCGAAAATGGGTTCATTACTCGAAGCTTCAGGTACAGTGACCTCTACTGGCGAAGTGCAAGGCTGCAGTGGATTTAATGTATCTTTGCCTTGAACATTCTTTGACGCACACATCTAAGACTGAATATCATATTCTATTTAAAAATAAAGATAGATGATTGTGTGTATGTGTTATTGAGAAAAATGTGGGATGTAGATTTGTTTTGTTTACTCGCTCACAAGGAACAGATGATGCTGGCGTGCATACAAATTATTTTGCTAGTTGGCTGGCTGCATAATGATCCAATACAAACGCAATACTAACAGCTCAACAGCAACAACGCATACTACGACAACAACCGACAAATTTGCGGTTATAAACTGTTGAGGCACTCAAATTCAAAACTGTCTCAATCTGTCAGAAACGAAACGACGCAGTGCCAGTGAATCACCTGATTGGATCGCGAACCAGTCCGGTGATTCATTCAGGCAATGAAACAGTTAATGCTTCGGACGTCATATGTCACGTGATTTGAAGCAAGCTTCGAAGCAGTGGTTCTATGGAATTGTAGTTCAGGGTTTAAAGCACGTATTGAAGCTTCAGTATCACACTGCCATCACTACCTGCCTGTCCACCCGCCTGCCTGCTAACCTGCCACCCATTTCACCCTCTGTCACGGTGTGGTGAAGGTGAGGAACCAAATGCAGTTCACTGGACGACAATGTTAACAAAAAAAATTAGTTTTATTGAAAACAAAACCGAAGCTGACTAAGTACAAAAACTATAAAGTAACAAACACAAACCAATCAGATGACGAGCAGGACACGAGCAGGACACGAGCAGAACACGAGCAGGACACGACGTAACATGAATGACAATTCCACAAAACACACTGGGGCATACACAGACACCAAACGAGGGAAGAAGACACAGCTGGGGAGAAAGGCAGAAATACAAGGGCAGAGTAAATGGACACAGGAGGAACACATTAACAATCAGAAGGGGAGGGTAAAGACACAGACAGGAAGTACCACTAGACATATAACAAGAGGGAGTGAACACTTCAACATAAAACAGGACACCAAAGAACAAGCAGATTGTTACAGAACCCCCCTCTCAAGGGACGGATCCCAGACGTCCCAAAACAAAAACAAAAACAAAACCAGCAGGGTGGGAGGAGGGGGTCCTGAGTAGGGTTTAAGGCCTGCAGGAGGCGGGGCAGGAGGCGGGGCAGGATGCGGGCGGAGCCGCTCAGGAGGCCGGCGCGGAGGCTGACGCGGAGGCCGGGCAGGATGCGGGCGCGGAGGCCGGCGCAGAGGCCGGCGCGGAGGCCGGCGCGGAGGCCGGGCAGGATGCGAGCGGAGCCGCTCAGGAGGCCGGCGGGGAGGCCGGGCAGGATGCAGAGGTCCGGCAGCGGGAACTGAAGTCTGCGGAGGTCCGGCAGCGAGAACTGAAGTCTGCGGAGGTCTGGCAGCGGGAACTGGAGGCTGTCGCGGCCCGGCAGCAGGAACTGGAGGCTGTTGCGGCCCAACAGTGGAAACAGGGGGCTGTTGCTGCCCGGCAGCAGAAACAGGAGGCTATCACGGCCCGGCAGCAGAAACAGGGACGGCTGGGGTCTGCAGAGGCGGCAGGTGAACGGCTGGGGTCTGCAGAGGCGGCAGGTAGACGGCCGGGGTCTGCAGAGGCTGCATTTAGACGGCCGGGGTCTGCAGAGGCGGCAGGTAGACGGCCGGGGTCTGCAGAGGCGGCAGGGGGACGGCAGGGGGACGGCAGAGGCGGCAGGTAGACGGCCGGGGTCTGCAGAGGTGGCAGGGGGACGGCCGGGGTCTGCAGAGGTCCGGCTGCAGGAACGGAGGTCTGCCGAGCTGACGGAAAGGCAGATCGATCAGCAAGGCTGAGGAAATCCCTGAGTACCTCAGGCAGAAGACTCCTCAACCAGGGCTTCTTAGCTACCTCCCCGCGGGCCTCTCGAAGAAGGGCCTGCTGGTCCCTTCCCTTCCTCTTTCCATTCCCGCAAAATACATATTAACTCTACATAAAGACAAAGATAATCCTCGTCGTCAAGCACTGCTGGGTCCATTTTTGGTGGGACATGAGCAGGACATGAGCAGGACACAAGCAGGACACGAGCAGGACACGAGCAGGACACGAGCAGGACACGACGTAACATGAATGACAATCCCACAAAACAGGGGCAGACAGGGCTAAATACACAGACACCAAATGAGGGAACAAGACACAGATGGGGAGAAAGGCAAGTGCACAAGTGCAGAGTAAATGGACACAGGAGGAACACATTAACAATCAGAAAAGGAGGGTAAAGACACAGACAGGAAGTACCGCTAGACATATAACAAGGGGGAGTGAACACTTCAACATAAAACAGGACACCAAAGAGCAAGCAGATTGTTACACCCTCTGACTCTACGAGCTTGACGATAGGTGGGAGTAAACCTATCGTTCCAAGCTTCATGTCTGTGTCCTGCTTTTGGGACCTTCTCCTATTGCACCGTATCGGAACAACTTCAAGATTTAAAATTCCAAGAAAACTTGTCTGGATTCCAACACCCTGGAAATATGTGTTGTAGATAAGTTAGAAATGCATTCCTGCATAAACTCTTGCAAAGACTGTTCAGAAAGATTTTGAGATGGACTTTTTAATGTCATAAACTGACTGTATGTATAGTGTTTGTTTTTGATTTGACAAAATACCCTAAACATGTTACTATTGGCTAGTATTGCCTTTAAAATCCCTCTGTTTAGCCATAACTTTCATACAGACTATTCTTACTCTTAAGCTTCACAGGAAGAGGTCAATTACACCACGACCCTCCAGACTAAAGAGACTTGGGGGAATATGTCCTTCACTTGGATTTGATAAATGGCTGCTCCCAGCACTTTTCGTTTCACACTGAAGGTCGATTATTTTCTAGGATATCATATGCATAAATTAAAGCCTTGTTCGTTTTGTTCACACACACATGAAAGAGGGAGAGCAACCATCCTCTGGATATTAAAACGTGATTTAGGTTGAGCAAAGACAATGTTATTATATGCAATAAATGTGTTCAGAGAAAATCATTTTCGGGATAGTCCTTTAATATTTGAGTGCTTTATCCCACACTGCTCCCTTAAAACCTTCAGATATCTATAGCAGGCTAAGCCAATGTCTGTTAGGCCTGTACAAGGTGAAAAATGACCAGATAATGTTTATCATGCAGATAATTAGCTGGGTCATTAGCAATGATACACAGCTCTTGGTGCATCAAAGCCTGTGTGTGTTACCGGCTGATCAGGCACTCGAACGCCTGAAGCCAATCGCCAAATCAATACTATATTACCTCAGCTGAACTTTAATGACTGCTGCACCCTGCTCGGGTGTTTACCCAGGAGTGCAGCACACTGGTCTCAAGGTGAGCACAGCTCTTGATAGGACATTTAAAAGAAATCTGAAAGGCCAGAGAGATGAAACAATATGTTAAATTTAGAATTCAGCTTCAATCCTCTATCAATTAAGCAGAGACGGATGAAAACAGTTGATTGTAAAGAAAGCACTGCACCTGATCAGAGTCGATCATAACAGTCTGTGGGACACAGTTCACTAATCATTACAAATACAAATAACATTCCTGAAAATTAAAATGCATTATGGTATGGGGACCCAAGCTCACAAATCAAATACCTCTCATTTAATTGATTAATTAAAATGTATAGAATTGTATAGAACTGAAGTAGTAAAAATCTTGTTTTACATTTTTTAACCAACATTATCTTTTCTGCATCCGTTATCCATTACATTAGAGCCTGAATCCACTATCTAACACAGTGGTTCCCAAAGTGGGGGGCGGGCCCCTAGGGGGGACACAGAGCTATTGCAGGGGGTGGGTGTAGCATAACATGGACAAGTTTGTGACAGGGCTCCCAGGGGGGGCTCGTAAATATTATTATCTACAAAAGGGGGGCCCTGCAGAAAAAGTTTGGGAACCACTGATCTAACCAACTACAAAACACAGCTGTGTGTTGTCTTGTGGGCATTAAAATATGTAAAAGACAAAACGGTATTGCCAGCAAAACAAACTGACATTATTACAAGTCAACAGTAGTGGAAGAAGTGCTCAGATATTTTACTTGAGTAAATGTACTTAGTAAAGTACAAGTAAACATAACATAAGCTTCATATATTCTCTTCGCAAAGTTTGACAAAAACACATTGCTGCTGGATTAGAAGTAATATTCACACATAACTGACTGACAGTGACGACTCATTGTCATGGAAATAACATTATCAGGGGGTCCTCCAAATTAAAGGACAAATACATTTGTTTTCCATTGAACGACACGCAGCGGTTTCTATGTGAAGCCCCGATCAGCCATGTGACAGCACTATGAGGTTTGATTAGATTTAGGAAAACATTGTGGTTTAGAATAACTTCTGAGTTAAGGTTGGGAGAAGATCACAGTTTGGGACCTTCATCAGCATGGTTACAGTATAAAACACCTGTTTAGTTAGGGAGTGATCATGGTCATGCTTTAAAAAAATAAACATTGTCTTGTAGTTGGAAGGGAAACAAACCGTGTTAAAGTCGGATGTTTTCTTAACATGGACTTTGTTCTATAATAACATCACTGGCTTCCTATAGAGATCCTTTTCCACAGAGTGATTATCAAGGACTACTAAACTAAAACAACAACAGAAGTCTTTGCATATGGAGTACATTTTTTCCAGTGATGTAAAGAAATAATTAATTACACTTTATGATGACATTAAAAATCAAACCCTGTGAGACACAATTTTTTTTTAGAAACAATTAGTGTTGAATTCACCATTAACATTCCCAGCAATAAGAAAAATAAGTTAGCATCCCATAAAAGAATACAGCTCTCTCTTTAAAGTTAATTGCAGCTGCTTAATCAGCCTGATTAATGACCAAATAGCCATTTAGACTGTAATAGTATTCTGGAGAGTCGTCCAAGCTCCGTCTATTTCTCTAAATATGTGTTCATTAGTAAAGGCTTCAGTCTACCTTCACTTCTTACCTGATATTTGTCGATTTGACAATACTGTTCAACCTACAACAGTGCATGATGAATGGGCAATCTGTGGTAATGATACATGCTAGAGATTGCTTTGCCTAGAAACACAGCAGAAGTATTACTTTTTAATTTGATTTATTGTGCTTTACTCTGAGCATATGTTGGGGCTAAAAAAATCCACACCCACACTGAGGAGCACCTGGCACACACACACACACACACACACACACACACACACACACACACACACACACACACACATACACAGATACTTTTTTCATATAATTGGTTACACACAATCACCACAAAGATGTACAAATAAACTGGTAAACAGAACTAGCAGACACTAGCATTATCTTTCATCCCCCATGTAGTAGTCAAACAATGTCAATCATTTTACTGAATATGGTCTAAATATTTTTGACATGCTAGCTGCTTCAGAGGAGCACCATGTTGTGTACAGTATGGGACACCAGCAGGTCAGTTGGTCTGTTCCTGCAGTCTGCTCAAACAGGCAGAAATGCCACGGCAGCAGTTTTCCTGCACAGTGTAGACTGAGCAGCTCCTCTTTGGAGGGGAAACATGTTCCTCAACACGCCCACTGTCATGCTCACTTCAGCTATTGCTTGTCAGCATGATATACTCCTGGGAGATAAGGGAGAGATGCCCAATTGAATGACAGTCTGTCAGGCCTTCAGGAAGGAGAACAGTCGAGCTGACCAGTGTGGGACAAAAAGAGAGAAAAAGCTTTCTGGCTCGCTGCCTGCATCCATCTGCCTTTGATAGAAGTGGTGAGGAACCTTGTAACAAGCTGCATTTGAATATTTTAAAGAGGGCATCCATGACTTTTGATGTACAGACCTTTATGTAAATCATAGAAGATACTGGTCCCAGCAGGGAGCACATTTCTTTATTCTTCACACTAGATTATTTTATTATTTTTTTATAAATGGAAATGAACTCTTCATTCTCCCTTTGAGACCCCCTCTCCCCTCTGAACTGTCTCCCACACGTGTGTGTATGTGTGTGTGTGTGCGTGTGCGTGTGTGTGCGTGCGTGTGTGTGTGTGTGTGTGTGTGTGTGTGTGTGTGTGTGTGTGTGTGTGTGTGTGTGTGTGTGTGTGTGAGCTTGGGCCTGTGTGCGGTATGATTTGCTGTAGCAGTGTGTATGTGTGGTCCAAATATATCCATAGAGAAAACACAGAGCTAATTGTGCTGTCTGAGGGTTAACAGTGAACAGCAGCAGCATTAGACTTAGGTTACATGTATTCTCAGGTTTGCTAGTAAGTAAAATGATTCTAGTTAGAGGTGACTAAAGAGCGGGCAGACTTTTTAGTTCAACAAACAAAGCTGCTCTGGAGGCAGAATAAATCTCAGCTGTTAAGTGAAAGTTCTGATAACATGTTATCATGGTATGAAGTGAGTTGTGGATAACCTTCCCTGTAACTAGAACTTTAATAACATGTAGAACAGCGTTCTTCTAACTGTTACTCACATAGAGTTGTTAAATAATGTTGCAGTTACTTAACCGCTGCTATGAAACTAGCAAATGCCTTGTCGATTATGTTATCAAATCAAGTCTTAAAAATATTAACAAGCATCAAAACGATATCAAAAGTTATTTAATGTAGCTGAAATTGTTTTAACAGAACAAAATCATTTAGTTTGATAAGTTAGAAAAGGTTGAGGAACTTCTGGCTCATGTTGCTCTTTTGACACCGCGATAGCGTTTCAATCATGCGAGATGGAGTCACGAGACTTAAAAAATTAATCAAAATTAATGTTGAGTTGGAGATTAGTTTGTCGTAGTTCGATTAAGGGGGGCCAAGGGGCAATTGTCCCCCGACTTTACGCTGCTGGCCCAATTTGATTTCATAATATTTTAACGGTGCATGTGTCTCTTTGTGAGAGTCTTTGTTTTATATTTAGATTTGTGGATATCCTCTTAGAGAGTGATCTTTTGTTTAGTATTTTGTTTAATTCTTTGTTCTCCTCCTTGTGAGTGATCGTTAATTTGATACTTTGTCATTTCTCCTTGTGAACGTTATTTTTTAATACTTTGTTTTCAGTAAAGTATTTTATTTTGTTACTTTACATCTGTTTTGGAGTCGTGCTTTTGAGTTTCCCATTCTTGTGTCTGACTTCCTTAACAAAAGGCGTGTAGTTGAGATCAAAATGAAAGCCAAGTTCAATGATGGTTGTGGTCCGAAAAAGGGTACTGGAATTAGGGGCATAGGAAGTGGGAGATGGGCCATTGGCCTCCCCAATTTACACCCCTGGACAAATTTGCCGTTGCGGATCCCATCGCAAACTGAGTTTAAGGCTCTAGCTTCTGAGTGGGCATTTACCGAGACATTAGTTGACTGAACGCATGCATTACTAAGAGACACACCACTAACTGTAAAACATCATACTGTGTTGATACAAGGCTTTTATTACCCTCTGTCAAAAAGATGTTTGATACCAACCATTAGCAATTGAAGCCATCCGTCCCTTTAGAACATTCCACATTCGATGTGCCATTGTTGAGTTTGTATTCCATTTGAAAAGATTGAGCTAATTATACTAGTTTGCTGCAATCCAAACACAGTATTATTACTGTTTGTATTCCACTCGGTAATAGGAAGCTAGTTTGCATCGCTTGCTAATATTTTCACAGAACATTAAGGGGAACAAAATAATCATTTTCAGTGGCTGCCAACACAGATATTGCAACAATTAAATTACAATACAGACTCATTCAGTCTGTAGGCCCAAAGATTGTCTCCCACTGGAGGTCACTAATATAACGAACCCAGTTGGCAGAATTTCTTTTTGTCATTATTCGTCTCTACAAAACCACAAATCTGTGAATGTGATTGTTTCAAATACGCTTACGGTTTGGGTTAAAAGAAGCAACGGACCTAATGTCATGTGACTCAGTGATTTAGAATCACATGACATGAGACACATGATGATTGCTGGTACCTTGATCTCTCACTGACCTTGGGATTTTGACAATGGCCCCAAAAGCAACACATACACTTCACCAAACCTTCGTGGATTTTGTATGTAATAAAACGACATCATTGTAGTTTTAAAGATGCTATTATCACATACAAATCCCACACAAAGGGTGTTAATTGCTGAGTTACGTAGTCACAGATACTCCATACAGGCAGCTGTACTTCTTCTCCCTCTGTACTGAGGCAGACTGCAGCTACAGTGACTCACTATCATCTCTAGAGGAACAAGTGGTATTACAGACTGGATGGAGTGCAGCTAGCTGTTAGCATGCTAACTTCAGGAGATATCTCTGCAACACAACACATAGACTTCTTTACACTGTTGATAATGTTAGTTCATTGTTTTAATGTTTTAGTTAAGTAATTAATTATGAACTGCCATTTCTCTTCTTCTGTAACTTGTGTCAATCAGCACTGACCATCAGACTCATACAGACACACGCACAAACACACACACAGTTAGTTTAGATACCTTATTCTTTTTGACAAGCTGTCATGTTAGGATCTCACATTCACACACATTATGTTTTTTGACATGTTTACAAACATCGACTTACATTTAAAATTATATTCGGGCCTACACTCAAAACGTTCAGGTTGTAGCCCGGGAAAAATGACGTGATGGCCGTAACCATAGTAACTCACTCCTGCCTGCATGCACGCAGTGAGAGAGAAGAGGAAGGAGAGACGCACACTTTCAGAGGAGCCGCTGAGTTTAGAGCAAGTACTGAAAGGGTCTGAAAAGACACTTTGTCCAGCAAGAAAGTTGCCAAGTTGACAACAGTGTGTGTGAGTGTGTGTACCTGCTGGTTTCACATCCATCGACTGTATTGAACAGGTCACATCCCTCAATAAAAACAGGATACATAACAACATAACATGCAATAATGTTGCAAGATAGTTGAATACAAAATATAATTCAGGATAAAGCTCATCCAATTACAACAATAATGATAATAGTAAATCCCAACCTAAAATAAAGATCAAAGACAAGGTTGGTTTTGTAGTTCAGGACCATAAGCTGTAAATGATTGATCTCCTTGGGTGTAAAGGTTGGTTGAGGGAACAGCTAAAAAGCGTTCTTAGCCAAACAATACATGATCAAGCTTTGCTTGGTAGGTGTTCAATTCTACAGCTGCTGCTGGAAAAAAGGTTGATGATATTAATGTTTGTAGGCTGAGAACAAAATAAACAATAAGCTAAAAGAAGCTGAGGGGAACTGCAGAATTTGGGGATAATTCTCTTGGGGATTGTCCCTTTCACATCACACATGGTCATTTGATACTTTGTTAGCGGACACTGGTATATAAGGCTGGCATTCTCTATTTTCTGTGGGCTCTTCTCTCTCCACTTCCAGCCAGCCAGCATGCTGTCGTCTACATTTGTAAAATATTCTAAATAGTGTGTAGCAGTATGTAGCAGCATTTGTTTAAATGTATGGTTGTTATTTGCTGTTAGCCCGCCCTGAAGCTTAAGTGTCCCAAAAGATACTTTGAGGGTTGAAATCTCTTGTTGGTGGTGGTTCTTGGGGGCTGAGAAGAGGGGAGTCTCATTTGTTATGCTACGGCATGTTTCCCCTGTAGGCTGGGGTATCACATATGAAAAATAACTGCCTCTTTAGCTGCTAAAAGCTATGTTTACTAAAAATGGGTTGGGCTTCTTTAAGTTGGGAGGGAACTTGGCCACATTTAATTTGTAAGCGCCATTGGAGCTCTTTACAAACGTTCCACTGGACACAAAAAAAATAACTAAATAAACAACAAAGACAAAACAAAGTCAAGTTATACCAAATCATGTAGTCTTCCAGATATTACCCAATAGATTTCCATAGTTTTCCACCTTACAAAATCCTAACATTGAAGAATGGGATTCTCAATAAGGTCCTGTATTTCACAATAAATATAAGATCCATTTCCAGTCTATCTCCTGATGTAACAGCTATTAAAAATTGATACAGGCCGAGTGGATGACCAAATATAATAGGTTTAATGTGCTTCAGGTGTACTGGCAAGACATTTAATTTAGCTCAGCAGTCTTTTTGGGTTCACCGACTTCCACCAGTCCTCCTACATAGAAAGGCCAAGAGTCTATTTACAGACATTTGAACCGCAAGCTTTTCTCACCATGCAAAAAAGATCTTAGCGAAGGCGCAGTCATGCATAAACATGAAGCCTGAAAGTATTGCCACATTTTTATGTACTGTATTGATACAAGGATTGTGGAGAAACAAAGTGCTTCTGAGAGCTGGCCCTTCCATTGCTGGTTGTTAGCCTGCAGCTCCACATGTCAAATATACTGTAAGTTAGCAGGGAGAGAGCTTGAAGTGAATGTGTTCTTTTCCCTAGACCGTGAGGGGGAAAGGTCTTCGAAGCATAACCCAGTCATTCTGAACATTGTGACTTTAGATACCATTAACATAAGTGAGTATCAGTTCAGATGTCAAAGATTCAGAGGGAAAATAATATGACAGCCTTTTCATAATAATCCTTAAATTAGGAATTTGACCCTCATTTATGAGGACTCTGAAATGCTACACAATCCTGTCTATATTTTATTACCAATCCAATACAGTGCAGCAAAAGCTTGAAAGGACTCAAAAACGGTTCCTTTTAACTGCAGGGCTAAGAGTCAAACGGAGTATAGTGAGAGTAATTACAGGTATTGATTCAGAGCTCCAATTGTACGAGGAAATTCTGACATTTGCAGACTATGCTATTTTTCTATTAATTCTATGTCAGTGTTTTCTTTTCCAGAATGTAAATGATTCATGAAGCAATCATGTAGCATGAGCCGCAGCTGATTTTTTCTTTTTACTATCAGTGAGAGGAAAGTCAGATCTTGATGGTCACTTTGCATCTCTTAGTGGTTATTTGTCATCCGTTTGTATTCATTTTAATTCTCTTTATACTCATTTTTGAATCTCGTTGTGGTCACTTTGTGTCTCTGTAGTTGTTTTGAATCCGTTTGTAGCCATTTTGAGTCCCTTAATGAACATGTTGCATCTCTTTGTGGTCATTTGGCATCTCTTTGTAGTTTTATTTGTCTCTTTGAGGTTGTTTTAAGTCTCTTTGTAATCATGTGTACCCAGTAAGCCCATGCAGTAATGCATCCAGCTCGAGCCAGGGAGCCATATGACTTATACATGAACAAGTCGACATGGTTTAAGCTCAGGGTGTGCACTGCCACCTCAACAGGCAAAAAAAGGGATGTCTGTTAAGAAAGAGTCTTTCTAGTTGTCCACATGGCCAGTCAAGAGAATCCATCAGTGAGTAGGTAACGAAGAGCAATGACATGCGGGTCAGAGGCAATAGTGCCGTCACTTGCAATGCCAGTGGGACATCTGAAAGACCTCTTGTCCTAAATAAATTGCCACATAAACTGGATTCCTGTGGCAGTGGTCCAACATGCATATATTAACAGTATACTACACAAAAAGTGGTGAAATCCCAAAAACCTTGAGGCTCTAAAGCCAAAAGCCAATATGTTGTATTTTATAAGAAACACACTTTGGTCTTGATTAGGTGGCACTGCTTCAGAATTTGATGGAGCTTTAAAGGCAGTGTAAAAAAAAAGGTAAATCTCTGGGGGTCCACCTTATTCTATAAAGGTTAAATACAAACAATCTGGGGACAAGTTTACGAGGATCCTTAGGAATGCTATTGATGAGGTTCTGGGCCCAGATTCATCCCATCGCTGTAGTAAATTGTGCACCATTAAAAAGTGTGTATCACAGTGTCGAGAGCCAGCTATCAGAACAGCTGTCCTTCAAAGACTTAGGAGTTTGAGAGGGGTTAAACCTCACAGCATACGTTGGGTTTCCTGTCAGCCTATGAAAGGATAACTAGCATGTCAGAGTCCTGTCTATGTGGGAAATACAAACGTTGTGAGTTCATGCTCCGCTTTTCCCCAAAGACGGAATGACAGTTTACCCAGAGGTGATGAACAAATTAATTAGTCTGCTGGATTGGTAAAAAATCATGAATTTGTATTGTAAGATTAAACTGAGTGCTGTTACTAAATACTGGAAAGCCTATCAGTAAATCGAGGCAAGAATGTTTATGAGGTGGATTTTGTTTTGTAGAAAAAAGGGCCAAATAAGCGTATTTAGGAAAAACTAGAACTGGAATCTAATATTCATCACTCATTATATCATTTGCTTATAATCACCTAAATGGAAGAATTGTTGTGTTTTCACTACCTCAGAATGATCCCATCATATCTACATAGGGAGTGGGTCCTTTTCACTTATTTACCTTCACCACAAAGGTTATGTTTTTATGGAGGTCATCTTAAGTATAAAAAGCTGTATTCCTGGCATTTCAGTCACTTCTGACACCATCCGTCTCCATGACTGGATCTCACATCTGCTTCACAAAGAAACAGACATTGAAGTGTTTTTCCTCCTTATGTGGACTAAAACAATACATTTCAGATTAGCTTTATAAATTGTTGTGTTGCTCTAAAATGAGTTCTGGAAAGTTCTGCATGAGAATAACACCTGCTTATACACAAAACCAGAAGTCAGAAGATCAGTCCCTATATTACCTATGCTAACTACCTAGTTTAAGAAAAGTCACAGAAATGACCCTGTAAGCTATTATTATTGGCTTTGGATATTCTAACTGATTTGTGTCTCTAGAGGAAAATGGCATGAAAGAGCCTGAAAAACCAATATCACCATATACTATGCTACATTAATCATAGTCAACCTGTCTGTGATGTAGTTTAATGCTGAAAAACTGCACACAACTATCCTTGGTAGGAAGATCCTGAATCTTGTGGGACTCTATTCATATAAACTTCTACAGAAGGAGATTAATTCAGGCGCAAGTGGTTTCCCATGAATGGCTAATTTATTAAACCAAACTTTGTTAACCTGGTATTATTTAAGCAATCCAAATGTGGAGATTTTCCAAATAATGAGAGAAGCTGATCAGTTTGAGAGATAATTGATCCTGGAGGGGAAGAGCAATTGTTACAACAGCACAGGAAACAGGCAAGAAGAGATGGATCCAGATGGTCTTCAACTTTAATTCCAAACTATCATTAGCAGAAGGGAACAGAGATACTAAAATCATCAAGTCATAGTGTGCTGTATAGACACATATAGTACATACATACAGTACATTATGTGCTCCCAAATCCCAGTTACATTAGCTAAGATGTAAATAAGCTTGTATGAGAGGCAGCAGGTGCTAAATTACAATATCTAGTAGTATATTATATGTAGTATGCTAATGAACCTTTCATTTAATTTAACCTTTTTTTTTTTATTATTATGCTATAAACCTGTATACATCCCCCAATTATGTTATGATGTTGCTTGTAGCATTAAACATACCTTAAAGTGTGCACTTTTGAAACTTTTGAAAGTTGAGACTATAGATTGTATATAAAAGTGTGTGTCTGCTGACACATTCCAGGATACGAACACAAATGTCGGTCCGACAGCGCTGGTTAACCATAAGTGAAAATTATGCTAAGCTTGCTAGCGACACGTTCAGTGTCTGCATTAACATAACCTGTATACAAAGATGTTTATGTTTGAAACATACAATCACGGTTCTGGAAAGTTATAGTGAAAGTCAAAGTTCATCTCCTCTCGGACTCTTGTGTTTGCATCAATGGTGCTTGGTGCTCAAAGGTCAAAGTTCATTTACAATCTTTCCCTAATATCACATCTTATATATTAAAGATTCCGGCCATATTATCTGCCCAGAGAATTCGACAATGTTGTGTTGCTGCTGTTTATCTCCTGATAGAAATAAAAAAATGCACTGCAGGAATTAACTACCGTTTTTGTTTTGTTTTGTCATGTTTTCTTGTGTAACATAAATGGACTACAGGCTACAACCATCTTTGGGCAAAATGTTTGAGGTGTACTTTGAATTTTTTCATTTGATCCATGTCCGATCTGCTAACATGGAGAGGCAAGGATTTATCACCTGTACTGCAGCAAGCCACCAGAGGTTGATCGAGATGTTGTGGTTTCACTTTTGGCGAGCGATGATGTCGTCCATCTTTATATACAGCCTATGTGGTTGAGAGTGACTGTCAATATTAAAGCAGCCTGTAGCAGGCGATATAATCAAGAAAGAAAAAAAAGAAAACATTGCTCTTTCCTAGAACAATGGCCATGGACTGGATGTATTGTATAGCAGTTCAAACCCTACCCCTATCCCTGCACACACTCATTAACAGCTCAACTGCTGCCATGATGATGAGCAGTCTGGAAGCACAGCATGCAGATGTATATAAATTGTTCATTTATTTTAGCATTTATGTTGCCTCGTCTTGACAATTGTTTTGCATCAAAACTAAAAGAAGAAAACTGATTACACCTGTCATCATTTATCAGTGTCTCTGCTTCAGTTATTTTGTTTAAATGAAGCCAATTCTAATTCAAGATTCTACTGTGTTGTCTGTGCGAAAAGTGTGTTGTGGTAAAAACAACACAGCTAGCTAATCATCCCCTTGGTCCCTTTGGGGTTAAGAAGGTGATGTGTGTGTTGTGCCTCAAAACTGTTTAACCTTTTTTTTGTTTATTAAATTCAGCTGAACAGTCAATTTCATGGGTTTCCTGGGCCTAACATTATGCTTATTAATGTAGATGACAATCACGTCACAGAACTTTTGACACCAGTAGCAGTTGCGCCCCGGATTGTCTCAGGGGGGAACCTTCGCTTACTCCTCAGGTGAAATCTGGATGACGAACGGAATTACTTCATCACTGCTGCACTCCATCTGCAATTTACAGGTTAGTAGTTGGTGAAAATGATCAATATCAACTTCTTTAAGCTGAGCTTTATTTGGGCGAGTGTTATAAATATATTTTGATATTGTTTTAAGCAGTTCTGTCGAACTATAGAAACTCTTTGATACTGTCTACTGTCTGCAAGTTCAGATGTCTCTGGGTCGGCTCTCGTCGCAACACAGGCGTTGTGTTTTTTTCACTTGAGTACAGTCGTACAGGCAGGTGAGTCACCGCACTGTGGGTGTAGGTTTTTTTTTTAGGTTGCCAGGTTTTAGGTGTATTTACTTTGCACAGAGTTTTTTTCTCAGCATGGCTGCAATCAGAGTGGCTAGAGAGGATGTGAGTATCCCAGCAGGAAAAACAATGCATGTGAGGTGCAGAGTACCACACATCTGACCCTGTTGTCCTTTATGAACCTTCGGAAGAGAGTACAACTTTAGAACAGCTGTTGGGCAAGGCCTCTTAGAAATCAGTAAGAGCAAGTGGCCACTTGTCAAAGTGCCCATTTTAAATCATACTACACATGATTCAGTTGGGATTTAACTGAGTTGGTAAAGACAAGACACCAGAAGTTGAGACACCACAGACTACAACAGTTAAGGCTGAATCAACAATCTTCCCACTCCAAGGACTCCCCCGACTGAGCCATAGCAGCCACCTGCTGACCTCAGTTATCTTAATCAAGAACAACAACAGATTGTTAAGGAGATGCTTTATGAGGAGTATGCAGTGTTCGCCAATGACATCAATGATATTAGATGTAAGTTCTCTCTTCATATGTCAATCAGGCCAAGATATAACATTCCGGTTTAGAAGGCTTATGCTTCCATTCAAGAGCTGCTGTACAAGGAAGTATCCTTTCACACTTAGCGAAAGGATGGATTGTAAAGTCCCAGTCTCCATATGCCGCACCAATTCTGTGTGTGAGGAAGAAAGATGGGTCCTTGCGCCTTTGTATTGACTACCGACTGATCAACAAAAAGACTGTGCCAGACAAACATCCCCTTCCCCGCATCCAGGACTTGATCGACTTGGTAGGATGGTTTTCCATCCTAGAACAGGGCAAGGCCTAACACCGAAAACAGTGCAGGCATTAAAAGAGAGGACTCCACAGATTGTAGGAGACTGCTGGGTTTCCTGAGCTATTAGTGAGCATACATGCAGGATTTCTCACAAATAGCAAGACCGCTATATACGCTGCTCCAGGTAAAGTCCAGTAAACCTCAACCCAAGGGCCATCAACTTCCTTCAAACACCCCAGCAGAAAACAGTGAGCGCCAGCAGATCCTTTAACGTCTCATAGACAACCAACCTGCCAGTGTCAGTGTACCCCGTCTTTGACTGTCCCTTCATACTCCACACCGATACCTCGAGACAGGGCCTGAGAGCGGTCCTCTACCAAAACCAGGATGGAAAGAAGAGGGGTTATCAGCTGTTGGTCCCACACACTAACACCAGCAGAGCAGAGCTACCATCGTCACAGTGGCAAGCTTGATTTTCTGGCTTGGAAGTTTGTCATTATGTGACAAGTTTAGGGACTACTTATTTTATGCTCCCTATTTCAGTGTCTATACTGAAAAAAATCACCTGACCTATATGACGAGCACTGCTAAGCTTAATGCAGTGAGCCATCGCTGGGTAGAGCAGCTAACAGACTTCCACTTTGAAATAAGGTACAAGACTGTAATGATCTTGGTTTCTATTTCCTGTTTTATTTTGAAATGTTCCCTTCCCCTTGTGTCATGTCTAGTATCACTTCCTGCCCTTGTATTTGCTGCCTTTTTTTCCCAGGTGTGTCTCGTTCCCTTCATTAGTTTCCTCCTGTGTATTTGCCTTTCTCTCCCAGCTGCGTCTCGTTCCCTCATTTAGTGTTTATTAGCTTTTGTTAATAACGCTCTCTTTAGTTAAAATCATCTTCCATTGTACTGCATTTGGGTCCTCACCGAACCGAACCGTGACAAAGACAGGCAGAATAAATGTCGATGCAGACACCCTTTCTCGTTATCCCCTTGACATCAACACCTACATGAGTCAGTGTTCAAAGAGATTGTCGGAGGGCGCAGTGTGCGCCCCGTGGAAGGTAACAGAACAGCCCAGCAGGGGGAAGTAGCATGGATGGCAGCCCTAAACATTGCATCTCAACAACAAACTCCCACAGAACCTTTCCCAGTAATTGACCACAATGAACTGTCACACGAGCAGCGGAAAGATCATGTCATTGGGAAAATCTCAGAGTAAAAGGAGAGAAAGACAGAACTAACTTAGGAAGATGCAGGACATAGGACACATCCACAGGAAAACGCTCAAGAGAATAGAGCAAACTGTATGTGAAGAATCGCCTACTGTATAGGAAAACACTTAGTTGCAGAGAGCTAGTCTTGCAGGCCACCTGTAAAACAGACAGCCCTCACTCACCTGCACAACTATATCGAACATGTTGTTGTAGAAAGAGGTTTAAGTCTTTCAAGGGAATGTTTTCATTGGCCTTTTGGGAAAAGGGATATTGAAGTACGTTACCAGGAAGTGTCGTTGTGTAAAGCAAAAAAAAGCTAACTTTACATGACAGAGAGCCAACAGGGAGTCTTACGTCAAGCTCACCCCTTCAACTTCTGTATTGTCTGTATTGATTTTCACCACCTTGAGACCAGCCGTGGTGGGTACGATTATATTCTGGTGGTAGTTGACAACTTCACCAGGTTTGCCCAAGCATACTCTACTAGAAACAAGGCCAGAAAAACTGCTGCTGACAAGATTTTTAATGACTTTGTCTCTCGGTTAGGATACCCTTCCAAACTCCACCATGATCAGGGTTGGGAGTTTGAAAATGAGCTTTTCAGAGCTCTCTGGCAGTTCTATGGGTGTGAGCCATTCCAGGACTTCCCCAAACCATCTACAAGACAATCCTTGCAATATAAGTTCCTCCAAGTTCAATCGGACCCTGTTGCAAATGCTCCGAACATAGGCGAGAAAGAGAGCTAACTGGAAGGATCACCTGCCTCATGTCACTAATGCGTACAATTGTACCAAGCATGAGTCAACAGGCTACTCCCCATATTAGGTCCTGTTGACCTGCTTTTCGTGTTGGTAGCAAAATAAGAAACAAGTACAGCGAGAGGGTACACAGAAAAATACCACAAACCCTCATGCCAAGGCACAAAGGGGAAATAAATAAAAACATTGAGCACAATCGAACAGACACATGACCATGTCACAAGTCAGTCAGCCGAAGAAGAGGAACGACCACGATATTTGCTCCGTATACCAAGAGTTGAACACTGAAGGGTTATATGTGAGATACAGAACCATCCTGAGCAGATAGGGGCTTGTTTTGGGAAAACTGTTCCTGTTGAGCCTGCATCTGAAGGGGGAAGTGTCATTGGGAAAGAACATCAAAGACAAAAGGAAAGTGCGTCAAGCGCTGATGAACGCCAGCTTTACGATGAGGAGGAGCTGCCTCAGGCTAATGACCTAATAACGGAGACGTCCAAGAGCCTGACACTCAGCCTACACTAGGAAGGTCTACCAGAGACCGACACCCTGGCCAGATATTCACATACATCTCGCTAGGCCAGCCAACCTACCAGTCATGTCTCACAGTGAGTGCAGTCTACACTCATCAGTATCCACAGTCGTACTTTCACTCATTTCACTTTCACCCTCCTACATACCTGCCAGTCACCTATCCTATTCACTATTATTAAATATTTAATAGACATTGTACACTTACACATTGTTATCGTTAGTAACATGTCTTCAGATGTTGGGTATCCCATAGGTTTGCTATGTGCACTTATATGACCGTCGACACATGACAGTAGATGGGCTTAGAAGCCCATGTAGACATGAATCCAAAACTTATATAATGCAGAGATTCCGTTTGTGTACATTACGTTGTATATGGTGACAAGGTAATAACTCCCTGGATTATGTCCAGAGACAACGTTTCTTTGAGAGAATGAAACACTACACAACATTTCTTCATTATGTTAATAAATGAGAAAGAAATTCAGAGAAAGGATATGTGTATTTTATTGTCAATTTGAATAAGATGCAATCTGGATGACAAACTGAATGCTCTGTGTCTTCATTTCTGCTGCACTCTGTACTATCTGTATTTTACATCTATTGTTGCTGTGTTACCAACTTGTGTAAACATGTGTAAATACATAATTGAATGTTGGCTAATGCCTTATTTTTTTTGGCTGATATACAACATGCAGCTGAATCTATGTGAAAAAGACAGAGGGATCCATTATTTATCAGTAAAAACAGCCCAGATTATTGCTTAAGGATTTGTTGATCCCATTTTAGCTCAGACATTGTATTGATATTGACATTAGTCAAAAATGTAAACCTTTTCAGTCATTAGTCATTAGAGACTTGCTGCTTGTTGTTTGGGGAGTTTGTCACCATTGATTTACAATGGATTGTTTAGACATATAGTTTGCTGTTATTCCGACTATCTTTTAGCAAACACAGCGATTTTGGCTTGCTTTCTAGTGGGCCGTGTGTGCAACAGAATAATATGTACCAATCATTCAGGGTCCCTTACCCACAACAGTACCATGACATCTGCTGATGGAATTTGTCTCTTGCCCAGTATGAAAGATCCAAGCAATCTGAAGCCCAAGGACACAGGACATAGACCTTGCCAAGGGAGGATGATAGACTCATCCTCTCATGAACTAGGACTGAACTGGCAAATCACATCTCAAAACATTTCCTTTCCCTCTTTTCTTTTCTTTTCCTTTCCATTGCCTTCCCTTTCTTTATTTTTCTTTATATATCTTGTCCTTTCTTCCTTTTTATTTTCTTTCCACACTTCTTTCCCATTTTCTTTCGTCATCCATGCCTTTTCCTTTGTCCTCTCTTTCCTTTCTTTTCTTTATCCGTCGTCCTTTTGCGTGCTTTTCCTTTCCATATATTTCCTTCCCTCCCCTTTCCTTTGATAATTTACTGAAAATACTGATAGGAGGAAAGAAAGTGTGCACAAATCTGAACAGCTACAGATAAAAAAAACAAAAAAGGGAGAATCCAACCTATAATGTGTCTTTGGAGTCTGGTGTCTAGGTGGAGCACCACAGAAATGCAGCGTGAAGCTCCAAAATCTCCCACAGAAATGTTACTCTGACCCCAAAATGTGTTCATAGGTTATATTTTTTAGCTGCGCTGACATCAGTAGCTCGTTGGTGAAATGACTGAAATATGTTTCTTGAAATGGAATCTTTAAAATAGTGATTATTTTTAGTCATTTGAATGACAAAATCTTTTAAGACGCACTTGTGTTTTGTGCTATGAGTTCATAGAGTTTCAAACAGGAGAAAGTTTAGTTAAATCATTGCTGTGTGTGTGTGTGTGTGTGTGTGTGTGTGTGTGTGTGTGTGTGTGTGTGTGTGTGTGTGTGTGTGTGTGTGTGTGTGTGTGCGCTCATGGTGCTACTCCCTCATTACACTTTTTTCATGTACACCCATAACCTCTCCGGCTATAGCAGCACTTGGACAGCTGACGCATTCTCTCTATTCTAGTCCCTCAGATTGTCTCCCTTACTCCCACTTGCTGCTTCTCTTGCCAGCTACTGCCAGCGCTCCGTCTGATTGGGCAGATACGCTACACAGATTGAAATACTGTTAAATTAGCTAAAGTATAGTAAAATGTCTCCTCTAAAAGAGCTCTGGGTGTATATGCTTTGACCTCAGCACACCTTTTTATATTGCAATCAGTGAAATTAGCCCTGGGCCAAAGGCAATCTGGAGCTTTTTTTTTAAACCCTGACCTAACTGGTGCTTTTTGCCCTTGGGCACAGCTGTCTGTTGAAGTGAGTATGAAAGGACCTAAATTTAACTTGGGTAAGAGTTCAGTCTTTCATGAAAATATACTTTAAAATGTGTTTTCTACTTGTTTGTTTGTTCACAGTTTTTGGAAAGAATTAAATGCAGTGTGTGTCTGTTATGCAATAGACTGTTTGGCCTGAATATATGTTCCACCTACATGTGGTCACCACCACCAACCGCTATAATCACTGTCAGAGAGCTACCACCACCCACTTCCACCTCGAGGATTCAGAGAGAGATGAGAGCTGAGATGTCAACACCATTGGAAGGCAGAATCCACCTGGAGCTGCCTGTGTCAGTATCAGGCCTCATGCTAGCTCCGCTCTATTTTTAGCCTAAAAAGATGGAGGGCAAGATTGAGTCAGATTCTGGTTGGCTGAACATTCAGAAATTCAACAACACACCATAAAGATGATAAAATTGTAAAAAAAATAAAATTACAAATATTGTCATTTTCTCAAGACATAAACAAATGCATACCTGTCAACCCTCCCATTTTTCCCAGGATTATCCCGTATTCTTACTTCTATCCCGTTTTTCTCCCGTTTAAATATTTTCCCGTAATTATCTCGTATTTTTAACCTTTCAAAAAAAAGAAATAGGCCTAATTAAAAAAAGTGTAAAGTGGCCTCCGGTAGAGCAGGTAGCAGTATTATGTTTAACTTTAGCTGAAAAACGTCATCCGCCAGTAAACACACAGAAGAAGAAAACAGGAAGAATAACACAGAAGGTGAACATATGATGAGAGTCACAGTGAACGGGAGATAGATGGAGACAGATGGAGACGCAGTTGTACCTGCCAAACAAGTTAACACTTTATGTAAGTACCTGGCCAAATGAGAGGAGACCTTCCCTTATTTATTAAAACCAGAGTCGGGCAAACTCGTGCTTTTTGTAAAGTGTGCCATTCAGATGTTAGCATTGCACACAGCGGAATAAGCGATGTTCGCCAGCAAGAAAAATCATCCAAGCACAAGCACGCCAAGAGGCACAAACACATGCACTGTCAATGACTTCATGTGTGAAAAGAACTGTTTCGGAGGCAAACCAAGTGACCAAAGCTGAGGGAAAGTAGCCTTCAGGTTTTGCATTGATTTCAGTCGCTGTGTAGCGGACATGTTTCCCGACTCTGCCATCGCAAGGAAGTCCTCGATCACTTTTCTAAGTTTCTTAAAACAAAAATGAATCTGTGAACCAGGTGGGGTAATTGTTGTTGTTAAATAATACTCATTTCAGCCACAAGAGGCTGAAGTGCAGCCCTACCCCATGTTCTAAATACTGAAAGTATTCACGATTTCTTCCAGGTGAGTTTTCATTTCTCCAACAATACAGATATGTTGTGTTATGCAAGTAATGCAACATTACTGGAAAGTCTTTGTTTTGGCTAGAATAAATGTTATGAATGCTAAAACAAGCCTGACAAAAAAAAAAGTTCACCTGTTTTCACAAAAAAAACTTTGATCCTGTCAAAAATACAATTCACCTGGCAAAGCTTTTACCATAGATAAATAAAGAAACATAGAAAGATGGCATTACCTTTTATCTCCCATGTTTTTAAGTCATAAACACAGACAAGAAAACTATTAAGACCAGACTTTTTCTCACTTCTGGGCCTTCGTTTCAGTTTAATATTTACCTGTATATGAAAATTCTAGTTAAAGTCAAGTGAAGGGGAGAATTCTAATTATGATGATGATCTGAATGTATACATGGATTGTACAGAAACCATGTTATTATAGTGCATATAAACATGTTATCCTATTTCCAGCATATCCATTTCCCAAGTAGCCTGGTTTCTTTTCCATCCATCCATCCATCGTCTACCGCTTATCCGGGATCGGGTCGCGGGGGCAGCAGCTCCAGTAAGGAACCCCAATCTTCCCTTCTCCGGGCCACATCCTCCAGCTCCGACTGGGGGATCCTGAGGCGTTCCCAGGCCAGTGAGGAGATATAATCTCTCCACCGAGTCCTGGGTCTTCCCCGGGGTCTCCTCCCAGCTGGAACACCTCCCTAGGGAGGCGCCCAGGTGGCATCCTTACTAGATGCCCGAACCACCTCAACTAGCTCCTTTCAACGTAAAGGAGCAGCGGCTCTACTCCGAGTCGCTCACGGATGGCTGAGCTTCTCACCCTATCTCTAAGGGAGACGCCAGCCACCCGTCTGAGAAAACCCATTTCGGCCGCTTGTACCCGTGATCTCGTTCATTCGGTCATGACCCAGCCTTCATGACCATAGGTGAGGGTAGGAACGAAGATCGACCGGTATATTGAAAGCTTTGCCTTCTGGCTCAGCTCTCTTTTCGTCACAACGGTGCGGTAAAGTGACTGTAATACCGCCCCCGCTGCTCAGATTCTCCGGCCAATCTCTCGCTCCATTGTCCCCTCACTCACGAACAAGACCCGGAGGTACTTGAACTCCTTCACTTGGGGTAATGGCTCATTCCCTACCCGGAGTAGGCAATCCACCAGTTTCCTGCCGAGAGCCATGGCCTCAGATGTGGAGGTATATAAGGACCACATCATCTGCAAAGAGCAGCGATGAGATCCTCAGGTCACCGAACTGCAACCCCTCTCCTCCACGATTACGCCTCGATATCCTATCCATGAAAATCACGAACAGGATTGGTGATAAAGCGCAGCCCTGGCGGAGGCCAACATTCACGGGAAACGAGTCCGACTTACTGCCGAGTATCCAGACACAACTCTCGCTTTGGGCGTACAGGGATTGGATGGCCCTCAGAAGTGACCCCCTCACCCCATACTCCCGCAGCACCTCCCACAGTATCACCCGGGGGACCCGGTCATACGCCTTCTCCAGATCCACAAAACACATGTAGACCGGATGGGCGTACTCCCAGGTCCCCTCCAGGATCCTTGCAAGAGTAAAGAGTTGGTCTGTTATTCCACGACCAGGACGGAATCCGCATTGTTCCTCTTCAATCAGAGGTTCGACTACCGGCCGAACCCTCGTTTCCAGTACCTTGGAGTAGACTTTACCAGGGAGGCTGAGAAGTGTGATACCCCTGTAGTTGGCACACACTCTCTGGTCCCCCTTTTTAAATAGGGGAACCACCACCCCGGTCTGCCAACCCCTAGGCACTGTCCCAGACTTCTACGCAATGTTGACGTGTAAACCAAGACAGTCCCCTCAACACCCAAAGCCTTCAGCATTTCTGGACGGATCTCATCAACCCCTGCGGCTTTGCCACTGTGGAGTTGTTTGACTACCTCAGTGACTTCCATCAGGGAAATTGACAATGATCCCCCATCAGCTTCCAGCTCTGCCTCAACCATAGAGGGCGTGTTACTCGGATTCAGGAGTTCCTCAAAGTGCTCCTTCCAGCGGCCGATAACCTTCTCAGTTGAAGTCAGCAGGGTCCCACCCTTGCTGTACACAGCTTGGATGGTTCCTCGCTTCCCCCTCCTGAGGTGCCGGATGGTTTTCCAGAAGCACCTTGGTGCCGACCGAAAGTCCTTCTCCATAGCTTCTCCGAACTTCTCCCACACCCGCTGCTTTGCCTCTGACACGGCAGAAGCTGCCGCCCTTCTAGTCCTTCGATACCCTGCAACTGTTTCCGGAGTCCTCCCGGATAACATAACCCGGAAGGACTCCTTCTTCAGTCGGACGGCTTCCCTGACCACCGGGGTCCACCACGGTGTTCGAGGGTTACCGCCCCTTGAAGGCACCTAAGACCTTGAGACCACAGCTCATCACCGCAGCTTCAGCAATAGAGGTTTTGAACATCGCCCACTCAGGTTCAATGCCCCCAACCTCCACAGGGATGGCTGAAAAGCTCCACCGGAGGTGTGAGTTAAAGATCCCCAGGACAGGGGCTTCCTCCAGACGTTCCCAGTTCACCTGCACTACCCATTTGGGTTTACCAGGTCTGTCCAGAGTCTTCCCCCACCCCTTGATCCAACTCACCACCAGATGGTGATCAGTTGACAGCTCCGCCCCTCTCTTCACCCGAGTGTCCAAAACATGCGGCCTCAGATCAGATGATACGATTACGAAATCGATCATTGACTTTTGGCCTAGGGTGCTCTGGTACCACGTGCACTTATGAGCATCCTTATGTTCGAACATGGTGTTTGTTATGGCCATTCCATGACTAGCACAGAAGTCCAACAACAAACGACCGTTCGGGTTTAGATCAGGGAGGCCCTTCATCCCAATCACGCCTCTCCAGGTGTCTCCATCGTTTCCCACGTGTGCGTTGAAGTCTCTCAGCAAGACTACGGAGTCCCCTACTGGAGACCCCTGCAAGGCTCCATTCAAGGTCTCCAAGAAGGCCGAATACTCAGAACTGCGGTTTGGGGCATAGGCACAAACAATAGTCAAAGTTTTCCCCCCCATAACCCGAAGGCGTAGGGAGGCGACCCTCTCGTCCACCGGGATAAACTCCAACGTAGCGGCGCTCAGCCGGGGGCTAGTGAGTATCCCCACCCCGGCCCGACGCCTCACACCTTGGGCAACTCCGGAGAAGAATAGAGTCCAACCCCTATCCAGGAGTACGGTTCCAGAGCCAAGACTGTGCGTAGAAGTAAGCCCCACCAGATCCAACTGGTAGTGATCCACCTCCCGCACTAGTTCCGGCTCCTTCCCCCACAGAGAGGTGACATTCCACGTCCCCAGAGCCAGCCTCTGCTGCCCAGGGTCTGGTCCGTCGAGGTCCCTGACCATCACTGCCACCCATGTGACAGCGCACCCGACCCCAGCGGTTTTTCCCATGAGTGGTGGGCCCACAGGATGGATGGATGGGAGGCACCACGTAGCTTCTTCGGGCAGTGCCCGACCGAGCTCCGTGGCAAACCCGGCCACCAGGCGCTCGCTGTCGGGCCCTCCCTCTGGGCCTGGCTCCAGACGGGGGCCCCGGGCTTCCTCCGGGCAGGGTCTCTCCTTTCCTTTCCCTTTCTTTCATGAAGTCGTTTTTTTTCCGTTTTCTGGTTTCTTTTGTGTATTTATATACTGAATAAACACATTTCTCATGCAATTAAGAAAACAAAAAGGATCAGTATTAACAAGCATCTTGCTTTTTATTCACTGACATCTTCAAAGCAAATTTTTCACACAATCAACAGTACAGTATCTTAAGTTCAGCTGTTTGAAGTCACAAGGGAGACGTGTTTACTTACGGACCTCAACTTGATTACAATTCAAAGAGGCAGTCTCACAATGCTTATTCACTGTGGAAATATGACCTACATTTTGTCAGAAAAGCTATGCTTTGAAGTTTGAAATTAGACTGGGGAACTTTTGTATTCTTCCTTTTAGAAGAAGACAGCTTATCAAACACAATATTTCCCTTTTAATTCTTAATATCAAAGCTTGTGAAGACTCAATTAGCCACGTCTCTGGTCTTGTCATAAAGCTACTTTAGACTTAGATTTAATAGAGGCTCGTAGAGAGCAGAATGGTTGACGGGCCTGTGATATAATCAGGCTGTTAGAGTTGTTTCTGGCCACTATCTCACAGGATGCACAACAGTCTGTTTCAGGAATGGAGCATGTTTGTAAAGCATAACGGCTCTGTGAATGACATCATTCAAGATTCCTGAGCCAGCTAACAGCAACATAAACCACAGAGCATCTGGTTGTTGGGTGTGTGCATAAATCCACTCTAACTCCAATCTGTTAAAGAGGGCACTCTGGTTACACTGTTGCAAACCAGCATGACAGAGACAAATGTAACGTTCACATGGCACGTAGAATGAACGAAAGACAAAGAAGTCATATAGTTAAATAGTTCACATTTTATCTGAACTCTAGATATCTTTACTAAATCAGAGAATCATAGAGATTAAAACAAACATGTAGGATAGGACCCAAATAAGGACCATTTTGTAAAGATATACTATATGACAGGAGTGTGGCACCATGGTCCCCAGAGGGGCCCTCACACACACACACACATTAAAAGTGTTAAGTCTTTGACTCCATTATCTTTTTATAAGTTTTATAAATGTTGATTTGATTTCCTTCTTACAGCCATTTTAATTGTAGTTGAGTGTTTTGCACTTTCTAATTGTGTCTAATTGTATCCTAACATACAATTAGGATTATTGAGGATAGAAATGTAATAAAGGTTGAGAACATATTTCCATCGTGGTCCCCATTGGAAGAGTTGAATGGCACAATGTCAGCGCTTTAAGTCCGACAAGACAGGAGGTAAAACATGGGGAATTGTAATCTACATTTAATCAAGTACCACAAAATTATAATTGTGCGGTGCTTGATTAGATGTCGATTTTAAGCTTATTATTGTACTTTTGACTTCACTATTTTTATTTGACAGCTGCACTTACTAGTTACTAAGGTTGTACATCAAAATACATTGATTAGCTTATATGATGCATCGTTTGAGTAAAATGCTGGCACATTAATGCATCAGTAATAATCAAATTACATATTATATTGTATAACAATATAACAATTAGCGGCTATTTTTCTGAATGTAAATAAGCTTTTACTTTTGACACTTCTGTTCTTTAAATACAAAAGAGTTTTACATTTTGCATGTCTGCTTTTACTTAAGTAAAGCACTATACCTAACAGGTAACTAGGTGGATTTACAATTATTTCAATTAATAATTTGCTAATAATCTAATCATTTAAATTTTTCTTTACCTTTGTACATTTCTTTGAACGCTTATATATTTGTCATGCAGACACAAGTACATAGCATGAATTTAGCTGTTATACAATTGTTGCAAAATTATAGCAAAAATATAAAAAATTTAAAGGGACCACAAAAAGCTTGATCCTTTTAGGTCTTAGTTTTAGCCTATATTCATGTAGAACTCTCCCAAATCCACTCCAACTGTGCTGTACAAACCTGTGACAATTGACTTACAGATTCATACATCCACACGGCCACAAACACATAGTAGCATCCAGAATAAAGCACTAACCACACCAGCTCCATGAGGATTCATCTCTGCTCAGTCAGGTGTGTCCCCCCTGATACCGCCCGACCAGGATTATATACGGTGGCCGCCCTGAGGCGCTGGAATGGGATAATTAATTATTAGCTGCCCACAGTGGGTGCAACACACGCAACATGATTTGGGAAATTCTATTAAAAAGCCCTAACAGGGGAATTTTACAGCAGCCCACCATTTTGCTTTTTACAAATGATCTGATATTCAAATGAGTTGGACGAGGACATTCCTCTCCATTTCCAGAGAAGGTGTATCCCACCCACACAAACCAGCCAAAACCCCTACATAATTGACTTTAATCTTATAATTCTCCTTTACCTTGACTGGTCATTTACATCTGAGCTTGAAGGCAGAAATGATATGGAGAAAATTATATAATATATCCTAAAGTTTGAACTAATCTACTTACAACTTTTCCCCTGATTCTAAAACTTAGCCTGAGGCTCCTGATTCGATTCTTCTTTACTCTCATAGAAAGTGTGTATGTCATAGCAGGCTACAGCCGCACTATACTGATACTACACTGATGTGGAGGCTGGATATGAAGAGGCCTTTTCAAGAAGTTATAAAGTGTACATGGCTGTCAGACACAGAGGACAGTTTTCTCATTGAGATTGTTCATTTTTTTTTTATGTACTTGCAATTAATTACATATAGTCCTGCAGTGAATATGCATATGACATATAATTACAGTATTTCACTCTTACCAGGTCTTTGCTGGCATGATGGAGTGCTTCATACAATAGGCTTCAGCACCATCTGTTAAGATCCCTGCGAGGAGTTTAATGGCTTGTAGTCTACTGCTCCCTGGAGTTTACAGATTTGCACTGCAACTTGTCTTCCATGAACTTTGATATCATGTTTCACTGTGTGGCAAAGGCAGCATGCAGTTTAAGAAGGGGGTTTCCAAATTGATGATTTTAAGAACAGACAACATCTGGTCAAAAAAATCACATTTAAATATTTTTTGTGTCAATCAATCAAATACAAATGTATTTAATATCAGAAATGACACAGTTGTCTCAGTGTGCTTTACAGACTGTACAGGTTACGACACCCTCTGTCCTTAGACCCTCGCATCGCACAAGGAAAAACTTCCTAAAGAAACCCCATAATTAAAGGGGGAATGTTAGAAACCTCAGGGAGAGACTGAGGAGGGATCCCTCTCCCAGGACGGACAGGCTGTAATAGATGACGTGCGTGTCATTAGTTCAGAATATAGCTACAGTATTCTAAATGTTGATCAACACATGGGGGGAAAATGCAGGTAAAAGTTTGCATGTTATTTTTGTAAACCTTTATTATTAATTACACATCTTATTCTTCAGATAATATAGTGTTAGGGTTAGAATGAAATGAAAATGTATATCCATTCATTAAATCATAAGTCCTTTAGTCTCATAATCTAATGTTTACTTTAAATGTGTTTCCAATTCTTTGACCTTTTGGTTTGGGTTGTAATATGAATATTGTTGTAATGTACAATCAAAATTAAATTCTGCATCATGATGCTTTTTAATGCTCCGGGCAGCACTTAGGCAGATTGGTTCCATCTGATTGCTTTCTGAATATTCTTTTTATCAGTGGATTCTATTTTACGTATTTATTTATTTTCTATTTCATTTATATATTACATTTTTCTTTTAATTTAATTTATGTTGCTTCAATTTGACTTGACATTGACCCCTTTTTGCTTACCAACCTTTTGTCTGATAGTTTGATGTTTTACAGATTTCTTAAAAGAAAAAATATTGTTTGCACAAATCTGAACAGCTACAGATAAAAAAACAAAAAAGGGAAAATCCAACCTATAATGTGTCTTTGGAGTCTGGTGTCTAGGTGGAGCACCACAGAAATGCAGCGTGAATCTTCAAAATCTTCCATAGAAATGTTACTCTGACCCCAAAATGTGTTCATAGGTTATATTTTGTTGCTGCAATGACATCAGTAGCTTGTTGGTGAAATGACTGAACTATGTTTCTTGGTTATTTTTAGTCATTTGAATGACAAAATCTTTTAAGACGCACTTGTGTTTTGTGCTATGAGTTCATAGAGTTTCAAACAGGAGAAAGTTTAGTGAAATCATTGCAGCCTGTGTGTGTGTGTGTGTGTGTGTGTGTGTGTGTGTGTGTGTGTGTGTGTGTGTGTGTGTGTGTGTGTGTGTGTGTGTGTGTTTTATTTTCATTCATGTTTTTATTGGTAAAACAACACATTGTCCTACTTCTGTAGTCACCTGTGTGATTAACAGCGAAGAGGCTTTTTGACCACATTTCATAACTATGTCCTTATTATTCATATTAGTCTCATTTGACATCTGCTGGATAGACCTTTTGCACTGCACAAGTGCAATTCATAACGTTAATTAATTATATGTCTCCTTTTTAATTGTCCCAGAAAAAAAAGTTGGTAAACTTTTCAGCTTTTTCAAAGGATTTGAAAGTATAAAAGTATAAAAATCACTACAGATAAAATATACAGCACTTTGTACTTTACACTTTTCCCTAACAGTGAAGCACTGGTTAAATATAGAGATAGCTGAACTGCTCCAGATCCGTCATGTGGCCTACTCAGTATCTGCTAAACTCAACACACGAGAGGTGGGAGGAGAAGAGTTTATTGTTGCTTTATTGAAAAAACAATCAAATGTATAAATATTTCAGACATGCACTCAACATAATGTAATCTACAGAGAAACAAGGATATTCATTGAAACAAATAAATAGAAATAATTGGAGTAAATACATTTTATAAAAATAAAATTATAAGAAAAATAATTGTACATTATTCTTATTTAAAGAGTTAATCATACAAGTTGTATCACTTTTGTTTAGTATTTATAAGTTTAGTCTTAATATTTACTTCAAACTCAAAAATAGTATCATGAATACAATGTTAACTTAATCATGTTCAAGGTATGTAATGACCCTTTTACAAACAATTTTGATATTATGATTAGTTTTACACAATATATAATCTTCCAATGGAGTTTAAGTGAATGTATATATATATATATATATATATATATATATATATATATATATATATATATATATATATATATATATATATATATATATATGTAAATAGATTCTGGTTCACCATTGCAAACAAAAAAGAAAATCAATATATTATCTCTTTTATAGGCAATTTGGCAATGTTAAAATTACAAGTAAGTAGGAAATAAACCACCACCCAGCTTTGCTATTGATGTTGTTTAGAATAAAATACCAAAAAGTCTTTGTCTTTTTAAAACTAGAAAAAATATTCAATTGTTCTATAGTCAACCTATCTTTATTTTTAAAGTGTGTGTGCGTGTGTGTGTGTGTGTGTGTGTGTGTGTGCTTGTGCGTGTGCGTGTGCGTGCGTGCGTGCGTGTGTGCGTGTGTGCGTGTGTGTGTGTGTGTGTGTGTGTGTGTGTGTGTGAAATCACATAGTTCTTATGTTAAGATGCTGCCTTGGAACATTCATTAATCAATTGTACCGGTTCAATTTGTTTGGTTTTAATTAATTAATTAATTAATTAATTAATTAATTAATTAATTAATTAATTAATAATTAATTATATAATTAATTATATTTAATTATGTCCCTCTGAAAGACAAACATTCATAGTGAAACTGTTCAAACCTTTAATGAAAGAAACTGTGCAACAATAATAAATAAAAAGGGAGAGATTAGACACCTTGACATCATAATGTATTAACAGGGAATCTATTGGAGGTATTAGGATAAATCATTACATTATCATTAATGTCCTTGTCTAACATTTTCACTATTGAAATAAAGCCGAACCGAACACATGTAAAGCTTTATCTATTAATAGTTGTTCCACTGTACGAAACGCTTCAGAAAAGTCCAGAGATTTGGTCCTCGTGGCTCTCGGTTACACGTCACTGTATGTTGACGTGTGGCTCAGCAGAGAGCTATCTCGTTAGCCAGCTAGCTGCACACTGGCTTCTTGATAGTGGATGGTTAAGAAAAGCACTGACAGCTGACTGTTTTTGTACACTTATACACTTTAAATAATGGCGGCTGACTGGGAAGAAATCCGACGGCTTGCTGCTGATTTTCAGAGAGCACAGTTTGCTGACACAGTGCAAAGGTAAGCGAGCAACTGTTAGCAGCAAAGCTAATGTTAGGTAGCATTACACTTTCATTAGGATGTAAGGCTCCTAAGCTAGTTTTTAATTGTCTCTTTGCTGTTAATAGCAGTCGTTTTAAATAACAAGAAATAAATGTACGTCTATAATTAGTTGGGAAACATCACTTACGACACTTTCGTAACGTTAAACCTTTTTTCAGGCTATCTGAGAGGAATTGCATTGAAATTATTGCAAAATTGGTCCAAGACAAGAAGCTGGATGTGGTGCACACACTTGATGGAAAGGAGTACATCACCCCTGCACAAATCAGCAGGGAGATCCGAGATGAACTCTACGTCCATGGAGGTCAGTTTAACAGCCACAGGTTCCACAAACGATACTGTCTCATAGGCAAGCTAATAAAGACCTGACAACCATATACAACATTGTCAGCTGTAGCATGTTGAGAATTGGACACATAACAGTGAATAATTCCTATCATTCTATTTCACAGGGCGAATCAACATCGTGGACCTCCAGCAGGTGTGTATTAGCAAGTTGAAATATTGCTTTGAACCCTGTGTGTACCAGCTGTCTCCTGGACCATATGCCAATAGAAAGCTGAGAGCAGAATCCATGTTATCTTAAAACTTTCTATGAATCATTTTTTTATCTTCTTCTTTTCAGATTATCAATGTGGATTGGGCCCATGTTGAAAATAGAGCAAGTGACATTGCAAAATATGATAAAGGAGTTCAACTTGTACTTGGACAACTTATTGATGTGTGAGTATTAAGTGACACTTACCACATAAGTACTGGAGCTCAAGGCAATGTCTCATGTCTGTCCAAAGCTGTGTCCAGGCTATCCAGATAAATGATATATGATGTCATGGTATGGTATGGTAAGTGTTGAGCCTTACTATGAAAAGGTATTTGCTCTGTTTCTTGGATAAGAATTAAACCTAAACAAAAAACATCAATAGAGGTAACCTTTAAGGAACACTTAATCCTTTTCTGGGAATCTAACTGGTTCAATCTAAACTGAAGTTTAAAATGCAGATCTGAAATAAAAAGGCAAAATGAAAAGCATATAGTGAGAACATATTGTCAAACGTTCTAAGCATGTTGCTTGTCCTGTATTGTCTGTAGCACGTACCTGGACCGTTTGGCTGAGGAGGTAAACGACAAGCTGCAGGAAGCGGGCTTGATCAGTATCGCAGAACTGTGTAAAAACTACGACCTCCCAGGAGACTTCTTATCTGAGGTGGGTCACACCACAGCCAGTCTTTACCTGCATGTGTTGTCATATAAGTAATCTGATGACGATGAAGAAGGCGATACATGTGAAATGTTTGTTTTAGATGTATTCTTCTTGGCAGTCTTTATTGACTTCAATGTTTTACATGTTGTTGCCTGCTGACTTCACTGTTTAAAAACAACATGGTGAATGTATGTGTAATATATCTCAGGAGCTGTCAAAGCGTCTCGGGAAGCTCATCCAAGGAGAAATGGACCAGTACAACAGGGGGGTCATATTTACTCCAGCCTTTGTTGCTCGTCACAAAGCCAGAATACGAGGGCTTTTCAGTGCCATCACAAGGTAAACGGTGCTAATATATTTCACAGGTTGGGCGTCATACAAGAACTTGTACAAACAGATTACTACTTACATACTTACAATTTTCTCTTTTAAATATGAACTACGAGTGATCCAGACTGTCATACCTGTTGCAATGTATATGTACAGGGGGCAGAATTGATATTTAAATATTATACCTGTAATATTCTCTTAATATTCACCTGTGAGCAGTAATATTCACCTGTGGGCAGTAATATTCTCTTAATATTCACCTGTGAGCAGTAATATTCACCTGTGGGCAGTAATATTCACCTGTGGGCAGTAATATTCACCTGTGGGCAGTAATATTCACCTGTGGGCAGTAATATTCTCTTAATATTCACCTGTGGGCAGTAATATTCTCTTAATATTCACCTGTGAGCAGTAATATTCACCTGTGGGCAGTAATATTCTCTAATATTCACCTGTGAGCAGTAATATTCTCTAATATTCACCTGTGAGCAGTAATATTCTCTAATATTCACCTGTGAGCAGTAATATTCTCTAATATTCACCTGTGAGCAGTAATATTCTCTAATATTCACCTGTGAGCAGTAATATTCTCTTAATATTCACCTGTGAGCAGTAATATTCTCTTAATATTCACCTGTGAGCAGTAATATTCTCTTAATATTCACCTGTGAGCAGTAATATTCTCTTAATATTCACCTGTGAGCAGTAATATTCTCTAATATTCACCTGTGAGCGGTAATATTCTCTTAATATTCACCTGTGAGCAGTAATATTCTCTTAATATTCACCTGTGAGCGGTAATATTCTCTTAATATTCACCTGTGAGCAGTAATATTCTCTTAATATTCACCTGTGAGCAGTAATATTCTCTTAATATTCACCTGTGAGCAGTAATATTCTCTAATATTCACCTGTGAGCAGTAATATTCTCTAATATTCACCTGTGAGCAGTAATATTCTCTAATATTCACCTGTAGGCTGCTGAACTTGACCTGTTGTCTGCTCATTTCTGACAGCAGGACCTGAAGCGCAGCATTATCAAATTCTTCTTGTTACTCTTTGGTAACAATTTTGTGAATGAAAGTTGTTGACAAACAGCTGGAAAGCCGCCCTATGTAGTGATCTGAGGGTGTCATTCTGCTAATCCACACATCTCACAAACATCAGTCTGAAACAACACGTGTGTGCAGTTGAGAGAGTTTGGGGAAAGTTGACAAAAAAAGAAGTTTAGGATAAGAATAGGAAACTATTTTAGCATGAGGTCCAATGTCCTTTTTAATTGTATTGTTTTGTACTTCACACTAAATGCCCTCCTGTGTTCCTGTATCCTGTAGGCCAACCCCTGTCACCAGCATGATTGGAGCATTTGGCTTTCAGGAACATCTTCTGTACTGTAAGGAGACATCTGATAGTTATGCACTGGACTGGTTATGGTGTAACTCAGTGTTTGATATTGTGATGGCTTCTGTTGTTGCCAGCTGTCCTGGAGGAGTTGGTGAATACTGGACGCCTAAAGGGAAGCGTGGTCGGAGGACGGCAGGACAAAGCTGTGTACATCCCTGATATTTACGCCAAAACACAGAACGCCTGGGTGGACTCTTTCCTCCAGCAGAATGGCTATCTAGGTATGGGTTGTTATTATTATCAGCATATTTCTGTTACATACTGTTTTATCTTTTCAGCCTTGAACCTTCCTTTCCTGATGAACTGTATGCACTCAAAATTCCCATAAAATATGAAATGCTGCTCTGTGAAGTGACTGTTTCCCACCAAATGAACATTTCTCCCCACACTGCTTAGCATATGGGGATACGCACAACACGGTTTTAATCTCTCGAGATAAAGAAGAAGAGTAGAGGACGGTAATGACAAAATCACAACATTAACTAAAGCTGTATTGTATAAGAGTTATCTGTAGTGTTTCATCTCTGCACATGTTCTGCATACAGCTTTAAGATTCCTTAAATAATCAAATTAGAAGAACTTTTCTTAGAGCTGAAAGAAAGAACTGCTGCTAACGTTTGCTCAGCTTGTTTCTCTGAGAACTTCGGATCCAGACGTCCGAGGACTAAAATCCTTCATCCAGTTCAAATATACAGTTAAAAACCACCACTATCTAAAAGGGGTACGGCAAAAATGTGTCTTTTAAACTGGATTAAAAAGTACTTTTATGAAAGCTTGAGGAAGATAACCAGCCGTTACAGGAGATTTCTCTGGGTTTTAAATTTGTGGAAAGCGTGTGGGGTAATGTCAGTACACAACTCAACAAAATATATACCATGGGTCTTGTCGTTTTTACACATTTTAATGCGGAAATATTCTATATTATACCTTTTTAAATCACAGGGAAGCGGCAGGATGTTGTTTGGACGTTCTATTCACCCTGAATGTGGCTTTTCTCCTTGAATCCGTTTGTGCTCGTGGGGTTACAGTCGCAGGGTGAAGTGTATGCGTTGTAGTCTAAATGAAAGTGAAGAAGTCTTCCTCCTGCAGAGTTCGATGCGTTGGTCAGACTGGGGATCCCCGACCCCTCCAGCTACATTAAGAAGCGCTTCAAGTCCAACAAGCTGCTGTTCCTCAGAGCAGCCTGTGTGGGTCAGACTCTGGTCGACCAGGTGGAGGCCTCTGTGGAGGAAGCTGTCAGCTCCGCCACATGGACTGACATACAGGTGACCACTCAGCTGTCTTCACCTGAGTCACTATTCATGCTAACAATATTAGTTACTCACTCACTTAGTGCTCTCACTCTCGCTGTTTTAGCCCATTTTGCCCAGCTGCCTGTCAATGGAGGACATGGGGATGTTGATCAACGAGGCTATGAGAAGCACAAATGTCCAATCCTCTGCCCGAGTGCTGGGAGACACAGTGGTCGTCAGTGAGAAGTTCATCAGCAACTGTCTCTCTTTATTCGATGACGCCATGCAGCAGAAAGCTCAGAAGGTACAGCCTTCCATTGTCACACACCTGCCTCAGGACAATTAGTAAGTAACTATAAAACACTTTGAAAGTTCAGTGTCTGTTGTTTTTTCATATGCCTCTCAGGAAGTCAAGTCCAATCCAGTATTTCTGATAACTGAAGATGATCTGAAGCAAGCATCCATCCTAACAGAGAGCTCGGCCACTTCTAAAAAGGAAAAGAGAGAAGCAGAGCGCAAGAAGAAGGCTACAGGTTGGTGAAGTCCTCCCCACCTTACCCTGAGACTAAACACACACACACACACACACACACACACACACACACACACACACACACACACACACACACAAACAACTTTGAAATCTAGTGCAGACCTTTGCCACAATTTGACTGTCCCAAACTAATTTCTTAGATCTTGTGTTTAAGATCTAAAACATATTTCCAGCGTTCTGAGACACTGAACCCCGTTGTGAGCTCTAAGACTCTCAAACATGTTTGACTGTTGCTGTTGATCATCATGGGGGCAAAGCAAACCAGAGCATAGTTACATTTGAGTCGCTGGGTGCAATTTTATTTTTGCAGATAATCAAAATAGTCGCTTAATTTCATATTGCTTGACTGATCACCGCTGCACATACACACAGAGCCAAAGGTACAGGGCTTCTATTATCAATGCAATGGTAGTTATTAAACAAGCTTCTTAATAAATAGTTTGATGGGATTATCCATCTTTATTCAATGTGCAGGTCACATTAATGTAATGAATTACATCCTCAGGAATATACTTATAGATATAATAATGAAAGGGATATTAGACTACATTGTCTGTGGTATTAAAGAGAAGCCCTGCAGGGCAGCTGCTGGTGCAGCTGCTGGTGCAGCAGGTGGGGCAGCAGGTGGGGCAGCAGGTGGGGCAGCAGGTGGGGCAGCAGGTGGGGCAGCAGGTGGAGATGATGTTGATACTGATGTCTCAATAGAATACTGAGAGAAATGCACTAACAAAATATTAAGAGTGACATGTGACATGTCGCCAGTCGTGCTCCAGTATCCACGTGTGATATTGAAACGTGCAGCCTCGAATACACACACACACACACACTGCTTTCATTGAATATGGAAATTATTTAATCCACTCTTGGATTGCTTGAAGTGAAATACAATTGTATTCACATTTTCAGAGGAAGACAACATAATTGCAATTTGCAATAAAAACATTGTTGTACTTTACACACATTTGGTTAGGTGAGAGCTATGGAAAATGAAATCCTCCATCTTTGCTCACTATATCTTAGCCTTTCTTAGCGGCAGGTGTGCACACACTACCAGTTAGGAACTTCTTTAAAAATGCAAAGATGGGATATTATTGGCTATCTTATGGTATTGGCTGAAATAAATCCATCGAGTGCGTTCTTAGTGATATTTGTGATGACGTGTATTTGTTCAAGGATTATACACCATCTGTTAACGGTTTGTTTCCCAGAGGGCAGTGGCAGTGTGAAAGCAGGTGGAGGAGGCAACGCCAGAGAGATACGGATTCGTAAAACCAAGAAGAAAGGGAGGAAAGACGATGACAGCGATGAGGAAACCGGACCTTCACAGCAAAGTACGGTCATGGCCACAAAGCTATCTGATCTTCACAGGGACACAATGTCTCTATCTGCACATTAAGCCTGTTCAGTGAGGCCTTTTACAGTAACAAGAGTGTAATGGCTGCTTGGCTAGGAATCTCTCCCCTGGGTTGTTAAGCTCTTTTCCATGGAAGACAAAGGTAGCTGTCGTATCCCTGTGAGACTAATTAGCTTGTGTGTTACCTCTCCAAGATCGCGGTAAACCAACTGCAGCCCCCTTTATGGTCCAGGAGGAGATCGTAGCTGTTTTAGAGGAGAGAGTAAGTGACTGCCCTGAAGAAGTCCTCTCTGAGCTGGCGGAGCATTTAGTAAGGTAATGCACAGGTTTCTGTCTAAAGTTAGTTTTTTCTCTGCTAACCCTGGAAAACCAGAAGTCAGTTCTCTCACTGTGAATATCTCTGCAGGCCTCTGAATAAAGCCTATCAGGAGGTGCTGCGGACAGTGTTCATGTCCTCCACCAGCTCTCCATCTCGGGTCAACAAGAAGAAGACCATGAAGGATCTGCAGGAGGAGATCACTAACCTGTACAACAACATCCGACTCTTTGAAAAAGGCACCAAGTTCTTCTCTGGTAAGTCCTGCTCACCTCTGAAGAGTGGAGAGAGAGATGCCTTCTCTCCAATATAATGGAACTCGTCTTGTGGTGCTCAAAGAGCCAAAACAATACATTTAAAATCTAAATCATGACCTGGTTACACAAGATCATCCACAGAGCGCTTTCAATTCGGAACTATGTTCTATACTGAACTGCACCCGTCACCTCTCACCAAAACAATCTAGATTGATTAACCACTATTATTATTTTTAACCAGAGTTATGAATCACTGGAATAGATTGTGTCCCACTCACTCCAGCAGTACTGCGTGTGTATGACATGAGGGTTCTGACAACTTATTCCACCTAGCTAAAACTAACTCAGTCTATCCATCCATCGTCTACCGCTTATCCGGGATCGGGTCGCGGGGGCAGCAGCTCCAGTAAGGAACCCCAATCTCCCCTTCTCCGGGCCACATCCTCCAGCTCCGACTGGGGGATCCCGAGGCGTTCCCAGGCCAGTGAGGAGATATAATCTCTCCACCGAGTCCTGGGTCTTCCCCGGGGTCTCCTCCCAGCTGGACGTGCCTGGAACACCTCCCTAGGGAGGCGCCCAGGTGGCATCCTTACTAGATGCCCGAACCACCTCAACTGGCTCCTTTCAACGTAAAGGACTCAGTCTAATATAACAATATTCTTTTAGAGAGGTGTTAGGTGGAACTCTACAGTCATCATGCAGGATGAAGATTGTGCTTTTCAGTTGGTAGGAATGTGCAGCTTTGGCGGCAGTGTTGGATTTTTTAACTGTTGAAAATGACATATACAATGTTGCATCGGCTCGTGTGTTGACAATCTTTCATGCCATATTCATAATGTATAAGGGTCTTAACTTACACTAATAACACTATATGGTAAAACTATCATGCATGGAACTATGCCGTGAATCTGTAAACAAAGGGAGAACAACAGATTCAAAGTTCACTTGATGGAAACTCTTGAATCATGCAGATGAAACCCAGGTCCACATCGCCAAGCACGTCCTGAAGACCCTGTGCACAGATGTCACCAACATCCTGGTCAACTTCCTGGCTGCTGACCTGATGATGTCTGTGGAGAATCCCAGCACCATCACCAACGAGGTGAGAAAAGGTTCAACTGTACAATTCCACTGTACTTACACTACAGCAGATGTTGTTTTATTATTTTTTTGTTTATTTATTTATTTATTATTAAACTTTGTTTATAACACCGCAGTGGAGATCTTAATGCTGTATAAAGGATTCCTGTCCTAAACACAATCTCACCTCCTAAGAAGGATGTTTTTCATTTAGCCATCGTGTACAGTTGCACAGCGACAGCGGATGTTATTGACGCCTGAATGCTGCATCACTCTAGATGTTGCTGCCACGAGGAGTTATGGGCCGGCATTAATCTCTTTTCCTTCGGTAAAAGATGGTCCAGTGTTTCTATGCTCAATGAGATAAGAAGGGTTTCATTGAAGCACCTTTCTTAGCATTTTAGAAAGTTCCACCAGCTCTTATCTTTGCTGCCACTTACATACTTCCAGGTCCTTTCCCTCAGTTAGCAACCTTCCTAAGAGCAACAGACTGCTGGACGGCCTCAGTCTCCTCTCAGTAATCATCAGGGGAGGCAAAGAGCTGAAATCCCATTTAAATGAAGTTGGAGTTAATTAGGACTGTGTGTCATTGTTTGAAATGCACGTGGGACTAGTTAGTTTGGACCTGATCATGTATGTCTCTGATGTGCTGCCTCAGGTCAGAGTGAAGATTCTGGGCAAACTGTCCGAGGAGATCAGAGGACCTCTCATGAAGCTGCACAACTGCCTGAACGGCAAAGTGAGTATGTTTCCTGTCAGTTACATCATCAGCTGGTCGCTTTAGCATGAAGCATAAAACTGATATACAGTGATGGAAACTTCTGCACAGACTATTGAAGACTTCCTGACCAACATGGAGACCTGTGCAGAGGTGTGTGGCTTCATGATGAAGAAGGGAGACAAGAAAAGGGAGAGGTAATGAAAATGCTGTGTTTTCATTGTGGATGTTTTCTTTTTACTTACTGTATTTAGTGAGTGTATATTAAGTTCAAATCCAGAAATATTTCCTTATGTGATCGTGTCATCCAGACAGGCGCTGTTCCTGCACCGTCAGGCTCTCACTGAGCAGCTGAAGGAGGCGGAGGATCCAGCTCTGGTCCTCCACCTGACCAGTGTGCTGCTGTTTCAGGCCAGCACCCACTGCATGCTGCACGCTCCTGGACGCTGTGTGCCTCACATCATCGGCACCCTCACTGGCCGAATACCAACGGTGCGTCTGACTTACTGACTCAGTAATGAGGCTAAAAGGATTATTTGCTGTCAATTATATTGTTATTACATAAATCCTCCTCTTCAATTCAAATGTGTTGGTTCAAAGTTGAAAAGCTTAATCCAGATGGGATCTGTAATGGATTCAAAAGGATTCCGATTGAATAAAATGCCATTAAACATTAACCCTGGTCAGCCATGGGCAGTGCTGCCGTGCACTCTGTAAGGAAAAAGAGGAAAATTGCGCACCATAAAACCACCAGGCTGGATGTAAAGCAGCAGCTTAACAAATCATGAAAAGTTGTCATTATTCCACTGAAGCTAAGCTTTAACGCAACCTTTAACACCTTTGTGGGTTTGATTCAACCACCTGTAGCAAACATATCGGGATAGATACCTGTTCCCAAACACAGTATGCACAATGTTCAAAGAGAAAATGCTCATCGTTGAGCGAGAGTGGTACTGATGCTCAGTTTGTGCGCCAGGACTATTTTTGAGTTTTATCCATCTCTTCAACACTTCATCACAGTTTATAGAGAATATTTTTCCCAAGTGACAGACGCAAAAACATGAAACCAATTTAGGCAGTTATGGTAAAATATACACTATCTCAGTTTAGAGTTTGTAGTATCTAGAGACAGATGTGTATTTGCATGAAATCTAGAGTGCCGCTTTAGCTCAGTCATAATAGACATGTTTGTTTGTGCTTCAGTGTGGTCTAAATGCTTCAGCAAAGGTTGGCAACATGCTGCTTCATTTCAGGATTGTTTACATCCAGCTTTTAAACTCAACAGCTGTTGGTAATCTCCATCTGCTGCACTGTCAGTGTAATAGAAAGTTTGTTTGGAGAGTTAAACTGCTGAAACGTTTGCGTGCGTCCATGTGTTGTTGCAGGAGCTGCAGCAGCTGCTGTCTGCCTACCAGAGCCTGGTGGTGAAGCAGCTGGTGAGCCAGAGTCAGAGCAGGAAGCAGGAGGAAGCCGGGGGCGAGGCCGACAAAGCAGAGGAGCAGGACGAGGAAGCCGGGAGCGTCCACACGCAGCTCATGGCCCTCACACCACAAGTCAAGGATCTGATGCTGTCCCAGAGGAAGATGTCTCTCACAGAGGACTGAACATCTCAGAGATTACACATCTGATCCTTAATTAATCTTTTTATGGTCTAACATGTTCACATAAATACTTGCAACTCTGCTAAATCAGCTATTATACTTTTATTTTTGTGATTTATCCATGTGGACATAATCCTAAATTGTTAAAGGAAATTCCAATTAATGTTCCAATAAACAGGAAAATCCCCAATGATGTTTTGATTTTCATGCATTCATTAAAGCTCTCCTCTTCCTCATGTGTCGAGTTGTTTACTGTAAAATGTTGTACAGTCAGTGTCCTATGTCTCATAGAAACTTGTATGTTCCTCCACAGACCTGGAACAAGTGCTGGACAGTTTGTGCATAACCTTGAAAACAGCAGTTGACAAAGCATCTTGCTTCTCGGGCTTTCTGGAACTCTTCTGATGAGGACCATGTGATCTGGTCAAAAGTGCCAGCACAAGCCAGTAAATGAACCTTGAGGTGAGATTGAGCTGTCAAATTAATTTCATAATTCAGTTTGAATGGCAAGCTCTTGATGTAATCACAATCATGAGAAGTTTAAGCTTCTACGTTTCTATGGCAATTTAGCAGATTCAGTCAGCTGAGGAGAACAGTGCAGCAAGAGAGTAAATTAACCTTGAGTTGAGAATACTTTGTCAAAGTACCTGGAAAAAATACATATTTAATGTTGTGTAATTGCACTCGTGGTCACAGTGAGAGTGAGACAGTAAAGACATTGGAAAATACGAGTGGTTTGTCTTCCTCTTGTGGCAGCTTGTCGATCACCAAATAAGGGTTTGTCTTTCTATGTGTAACTCTCTTCAGTAACACTGGGTGGCAACAAACACTACAATAATATCACAGCAACAAATAAAGTAGGCAGAAAAATACAATCTGGAGTGGACACCTCCCCATCCATGTCGGTGATGCTGAGGTTGAAAGGGTCAGCAGCTTTAAGTTCCTCGGTGTGCACATCACTGAGGACCTCTCCTGGACACTTTCCACATACACAGTGACCAAGGAAGCTCTATTTCCTGAGAAGACTGAGGAAGTGTGGCATGAACACCAGCATCCTCACAAACTTCTACAGAGGAACCATCAAGAGTTTGCTGACGGGCTGTATCACGGTCTGGTACGGGAACTGTTTGTTCCAAAATATCGGCAACACGCTGGTGTACGTTGATATAAGGTAAGGTATAAGTAGTGTTCGTTAAGAGCACGCTGTGGTGCGTTGTTGAACGCTGATGTTTTGAGCATGTTCAAAATTACCGGATGTACCCAACGTGTGCTTCATAAAATATGCAGACGTTACACATAAGTTACGTTACGTTAGACATACGTGAATACGGAATATGTACGTGAATACGTTAGAGGTACGGTAGATATAGGCTACGTCAGCCTTTCAAAGCTAAAAGCAATCTCAAGGCGCTAAAATGCAGGACAACAACAAAAACAACAACAACAGACATAAGATTTTATGGAAAGGCTTTTGTGAAGAGAAAGGTTTTTAGTTCCTTCTTGAAGGAGTCAATGGCCTGTGGAGCCCTCAGGTGTTCTGGGAGGGAATTCCACAGGTGAGGAGCGGCTGAGCAGAAGGCCCGATCGCCCATGGTGCGGAGCTTGGTCCTGGGGGGGTGGAGCAAAGTTTTTTTAGAGGAGCGGAGGTTGCGTGTGGAGGTTTGTTGGAGAGGAGTTCCTTGAGATACGGAGGAGCATTTCCATGTATGCATTGATGGGTGAGTAAGGATATTTTGTATTCAATCCTGAATGCGACAGGAAGCCAATGGAGGGAGTGGAGAATGGGTGTGATGTGGTTATATTTTCGCACCCTCATCAGGATCCTAGCGGGGCTGTTCTGGATATATTGGAGCTTTTGAAGGCTCCCACTAGGAATCCCGATGAGGAGAGCGTTGCAGTAGTCCAACATTGAGGAGACAAAGGCGTGGACAAGTTGTTCAGCATCTGACGGAGAGTGTGGGGCGGAGTTTTGCAATGTTCCTGAGGTGGTAGAAGGAGGTCTTGCACAGATGTTTGATGTGGGTGTCAAAGGTCAGATGAGGGTCAAATCTTACACCTAGGTTGGTGACTGATGGTGATAAGGGTATGTTTTGACCAGAAAAGGTGATGGGGGTTATGGGGGAAGACTGAACCTGGTGTGGTGCGCCAACTAAAATAGCCTCTGTTTTTGAGCTATTTAATTGAAGGAAATTGTCTTTCATCCAAGCCTTTATCTCCTCATGGCAGGTGTTCGATGATGATGATGGTGATGATGATGAAGATGAAGATGTCGACAGCATGTGGCATCGGGTCGGTTTTTATATATAGTTAATTTTAAAAAGTGTACATGGTAAAGTGGCCTCCGGTAGAGCAGGTGGCAGTATTATGTTTAACATTAGCTGAAAAACGTTATCCGCCAGTAAACACATAGAAGAAGAAAACAGGAACAATAACACAGAAGAAGACGACAACATATGGATGAGAGTCACAGTGAACGGGAGATAGATGGAGACGCAGTTGTACCTGCCAAACAAGTTAAAACTTTATGTAAGTACCTGATCAAATGGGAGGAGACCTTCCCTTATTTAATAAAAGCAGAGTCGGGCAAACTCGTGCTTTTTGTAAAGTGTGCCATTCAGATGTTAACATCGCACACGCCGGAAAAAGCGATGTTCGCCAGCATGAACAATCGTCCAAGCACAAGTAGGCCAAGAGGCACAAAACACATCCACTGTCAATGACTTCATGTGTGACAAGAACTGTTTCAGAGTCAAACCAAGTGACCAAAGCTGAGGGAAAGATGTCGATGCTTTGCGTCAAAAATAATGTAGCCTTCAGCTCCTGTGATGATTTCAGTCGCAGTGTTTCCCGACTCTGCCTGGCTACTCGTGGGGGGAAACAAAAGCCACACAACTCATCCATCATCAAATTAATTGATGATAATTACTAATAAATAAAATACATAAATCTTATGAACATGTCTGTACAAGTAATACATACTTTAAATGATAATGTAGTTCCTGAATGTATATACCCGTCCTTTATGTGTTTACATTTACATTATAGATCGTGTGCATGTGACGTCCCGCTTATTTCCCAACCCGTAAGTCAACCATGTTGGATGATATACACGACCAAGACTGCGCCCGTTCATGTGTGAGTTGCTGCAACGCTTCGTAATTTTCTTTGTATTTAAACGTCTAAGATTGAAAGAAAATGCCAATCGTGTGCGCAGTGCATAATTGTGGTAATAACGCTACTCGTGACCCAGAGAAACGTTTTTTTTAGATTTCCTAAAATCATCAAAAACAACGATCCACAAAAGAGGGATAAATTGTCTACCGAACGTAAGCTGGTTTAGCAACATAACTCGTGAGGATTTAACAGAAGAAAAAGCACAATTCATTCATTCTTCATATCTGGTAAGAGCTCATACTAAAGCTATGTTTTCAATGTTTACGTTAAACATTTGTGCTTATGATATACCCGAACACTGTAAGACCTTACTTCTCCATATCGCTGACTGGTAAATAAGGCACTTTCTTTACATGTGATGGCAGCCATTTGCTCTTTTCTTCTGTACATGTTTTTGTTTGGCTTATTCTTGAGACTACTTCACTTGCGAAAAGCAAAGCACCAATGTGAGAACATGCTTTGCTTACTCCAGCCATACAATCACAGTGTGAGAGGATAACATCGCCGCTCTTCTCACTCACAAACCACGGCTTGAGCGGTGTATCTCGACCTCTTTGAGAGGGATTTACACGGGCATGGGCGAGCACCCTGTCATCTTTCACTGGTTTGGTAAGAAGACTACCAACCCAGCCAGAAACAAAGAAATTATAAGCATCTAAGCTCTTGTATGCCTTCATTTGTGCGTTGGTTACCCACAACGTTTGTAGCACAAGGTAGTTCACAATATCCGGATATTCAATCGGCGGTAATGAATCTAAATCCTCAATATAATCCGACGGCTTTAGCGTGTACGGGTCAAGGTCGCAAATTTGGACTTTTTCTCTGTATATATATATTTAAATATATATATATATATGCATATATTTATATTGTTAAGGTGTAATAAGAGCTCTGTGCAGGCCAGTCAAAGTATTTCACATCAAGCTGGGAAAACCTTCATTCACCCAAACCATGACACAGTGATGTAACTTTTGCAATGGTAAATAAAAAATACATTATTATTATTAACATATTCTAGCATAAGTAGAGAAACCTGCTGCAAACAACATTTAAAAAAAAAAAAAATCTAATGGCTGTGTGATGTGAAAGATGTAATGATGAACTTACAGAGAAAGTTCTTCTCAGTTCTACAGAGCTTTTTTAGCATCTTTTATCTCATTGTTTTAGTTTTCTGTCTCGCTACTTTAATGTTTTGGTTTCCACCAGGAGCAGGCAACTGTGATCAGTACTGGACAAATAGCTTACAGTGGGTTTATCAAAAGCAGACAGACAACGTCAACAACGAGCCGGTGAACATATTGAAGCATTTAGAAGCTAAAGAGACGGATATATTCCCCTCAGGAGTTGGTAGGCAACAAAAACAGAGCTAAAAGGAGAACAAATATTGAATTTTTCATTGTGATGTGGCCACATACACAACTCCAAATGAATGACAATGCAACTCTGTGTTTGTCAGAAAAGAGGAAAACACTCTGGGTCCAGACAAGATGACTTATAACATTCATGTGTTAAACAGCTGAAAAACACTATCACACGTAACGGATGTGTGAGACAAGTTGAACAATACATTGTGGTACAGGATGATTTTACACTGAGCCGGTTGGTAAAATTCAGAAAAGCTCTTAAAATGTCATGAAATCCTTTGACCAGCACTGGGAACCATGATAGAAGGAAACCTGAACGATAGGTCAGAATGATCAATATCCTCATTACATGGTAAACTGGATTTCTCACGTCTGGAACACAAAATCCTCCTGACATGTGACTGCACCGTGTGGAGGCAGACCCACTGACTTCATCCTGGCAGAAGAGGCTGCTGAGGAGAATATGCATACATGAGGTCATCATACACACAAGCACATGCTCCACATCACCATGGAAACAAGTATCTCCTTACGGAGGCAGGATTGCTTTCTTTTTGCTTTCTGTTTCCCACCGAGGCCTCCGGGTTTGGCAAATGAGAGATGTCAAATGAGGAATTTTATTCTAAAGAGAGATATTTTAAAAACAGAGCCTCCTACTCCCAGAATATGATTCATACCAATATAAAACACTGATGAAGATTTAGACCTTAGAAAACAACATACACATTTCCATTTTCTTTTTCCAAAATAGAAAACCTAAACTACATCTCACAGAACACACCGTCAACTAACAATTATTGTGAGTATTGATTGAAGTTATTTTCTCTATTGACTGATTAAATGTTTAGTTATCTGTATAAAACATCAGAAACCAACAGTCCGAAACACAAAGATATAAATCTAAAACACAGAAAAGCAACAAATCCTCACATTTTAACAGCTGGAACCAGAGTAAATAAAATAATTATTAATAAAAAAACATTTTCTGTCAATCGATTAATCGACTAATCGTTGCAGCTCCACTGTCAGTAGTTTGCGTAAATAGTCTTGACTCAAGGTCTACTTACTAGCTTTTTCAAGAGCTATTTTATCTCATCTCAGAACTACATTTCCCAGCTGAGCGAGAAAATAAATGAGCCTTTAAAAAAAAATATATATATATACAGTATATACACATGACCAAAGATTTAGATCTTGAGTGGGAACCACTGTGCTGAGAGCCACAGTGCAGTCAGAATGTATTGAGAGAAGAACTAACACATCAAGAGATTTGTTGACAAAAAGAAATATATAGAATAACATAATGAAAATACATATAATATTATACGTAGATTCATTTAGTTACCTCTGTATAGAGATGGTGGGCGTTGTTGTGGGAATCAGCCATTAACAATAGCCGTTAGTCCCACACTCTCCCCGTTGAATAATACAGGACCATGTAAATGGCTTATACAGTAAATATAATCCATGTTTATCTAGTTTATCTATAATTGATGTTGTTTATGTAAAACCCTAAAAGCCAATTCTAAATTCACCTTTGCACATAATGCACTAATGAGTATACCCTTGGCAGTGCATAGCAACAACAACATTATGTATACAAGAATTTCTCAAATCCAGTGTCTGCCTGAACAATCATATCATTGATTCAGGAGCTACTAGACCATTGTTCAAGCAGTGCTACCTCACATCTTCTTGACCTTTCAGTTCTGCCCTTGCAAGATAATTTATGTATTGCATGGCTGTCACTACGGGCAACAAAATAATGCCTTTCTAAACTGAAAATATATTCCAAGGCATCCAAGGAGTAAAGACATTAACCCAGACAGAGGATTTCAGATTCCCAGAAGATACGCTCAAGGTTACCCAGACAGCCCAGTGTTTGCTCCCAGTAGGATTCAGAGAACACCAGCTTCACAACGCCGGGTGTGAAAGCAACAATCAGCTGCTTTGGTGAAACATCCCAGCCTCAGAAGACTGCAGTCATCCTTCATGTTAAAGTGGATACATTGGCTGTGTGAAGAGAAAGAAACATGGCTGTTAGTCATGTAATCAGTGTGCTGTCCCAACATCAGTTACCCAATCATTGTAATGTCATGAATTCACTTCGAACGTGAATTTATCTCACTGTCACTTTTGTTAGAAATAATATGATAATATGTTAGTATATTATCAAAGTGATCATGTTTGAGGAAATGTACTAAAATGTAAATGTGAACATTTACACTGAGTGACATCAGAAACTAAATGATGAAACATTTTGTTTTAGCCTTGAACCCAAAGCAACACTGTGCACCTTTTGAAAGAAGAAAATACACAGTGATCAGCTTAAAAATGGAGAAATTGAATCCAATAAAGATATGTAAATATAAATTGTATTTATTTATAACCTTTATTTAACTAGGATATGGCTTCATTGAGATTAAAAATCTATTTTTCAAGAGTGTCCTGGCCAAGATAGGCAGCAGCACAGTTACAGACAAAAAAACAATCACAATCACAATCACATTTGCAACATTTACAGACACAGCGGTCTGCTTCAATGTTTTTAAGAGTTGCTTTAAGTCTGTTCAGAGAGACCAGCTCTCTGAGTTTCAGCTCATTCTGCAGCGGGTTCCAGGCAGCCGAAGCAGCGTAACTAAAAGCCCTTTTCCCAAGTTCTGTACGGACTTTTGGGACAGTTAGAAGAAACAAGTCCTCGGAGCGAAGCCGATACGGTCCACTACATTTCCTACTAATGTAGATCCTTAGGTATTGTGGAAGAGTACCCAGAATAGCTTTATAAATAAGGATGTGCCAGTGTTTCAGTCTACGTGTAGTCAGGGAAGACCATCCATCACGAGCATATAAGGTGCAGTGGTGCGTCAGGGTTTTGAGGTTTGTTATGAATCTCAGTGCCCCGTGGTAGACGGTATCCAGAGAGCTGAGGCACTGAGACGATGCATTCATATAAACAACATCTCCATAGTCCAGCACAGACAGAAACGTTGCAGAGACTAATCTCTTTCTGGCCTCGAAAGAAAAACAAGACTTGTTTCTAAAATAAAAACCTAATTTTATTCTTGATTTTTTCAAAAGTTCTAAAATCTGAGGTTTAAAAGAAAGAGAATCGTCAATGATAATGTCAAGATATTTGAACTGAGACACAGATTCAGTCTCAGAACCCTGTGAAGTGGTGATAGGAGGGAGGTTCAAGTGTTTGGTTTTTGCTTTCGAGATCATTATGAGCTTCGTCTTTCCAGCATTTAAAACAAGTTTCAAATCACACAAGTTACATTGTACAATGTTAAAAGCAGTCTGGAGCTGACAAAGAGCCTGATTTGGGGAGGACGCAGAGCAGTAAATCACTGTGTCATCAGCATAAAAATGGAAATTTGCATTTAAAACATTGTGATTAAGATTATTTATATAAATTAGAAATAACAATGGTCCTACAACCGATCCCTGTGGTACACCCTTGGATACATTAAGAGAACTAGAAATTATACCTTCTGCCCGCACACACTGTGATCTGCCTGATAAATAGTTTTCAAACCAACAGACAGCTTGATCTGAGATACCTATACTGTAGAGTCTTTGTGACAATAAGGCATGATCTACTGTATCAAAAGCCTTGGATAAGTCAATAAAAAGTGCTGCACAATGTTCTCTATTGTCTAAGAAATTTATAAAATAATTTATTACTTTTAAGGCGGCCGTTGTAGTGTTGTGTTTTTTCGTAAAACCAGATTGAAGGTCAGATAAAATATTATTAGTCGTTAAAAAGTACTTTAGTTGTTGACCTACCAATGATTCCAGCACTTTATTTTAGACAGACAATTTGGAGATGGGTCTGTAATTGTTTAGGACAGTGGGGTCACCCCCTTTCAACAGTGGGAGAACAAAAGAAGATTTCCAAATAAGGGGAATTTCGTTTGTCTCCAGGAATAGATTGAAAAGATAGGCCAGGGGCGAGGCGAGGAAATCAGCTGCTAACTTTAAAAAGTATGGCTCCAGGTTATCCGGACCTGCTGATTTTCTTGTGTCTAAACTTTTAAGGGCTTTATGCACCTCTGAGACTGTTACTGGATTAAAAGTAAAGGTTTGACCCTGCCAGACACGACCTTCAGAGTGAGCAGGGGCTCCTTGAGGTATGTTCTGAGACTCAAACAAGGAACCAGAGGCAATAAAATTTTCATTAAAACAACCAAGCATTTCTGCCTTGTCAGAGATTTGAAGAGTCTTTGACAATACAAGGTAGAAGCTCTATCACATTTTTATTTCCAGCTATTGATTTAATTGTTTTGTTTTTAATTACTTTCTTATTTGTCAATAATTATAATAAAACCATCATAAAAGAATTTCCAGGCATTTTCAACATCGGATATGAGATTGATTTTCTCCCAATTGAAGAGAAACAGGTCGTGAAAGAAACCTTGCTCCACAAAATGTTTCATATCACGCTTTATGATGACACAGGGTTTTGTCTTAGGGACTTTTGACTTCTGTAGCAATGACACAGTGGTCACTGATGTCATTTGGTCACTGATGTCATTTGCAAATACAGAAGCAGTGGTGTATTTCTGAGGAGTATTTGTAAGGATAAGATCAATTAAGGAGGATTTTTCAGGAGATTTCAGATTGGGTCTAGTGGGACTACCAACAATCTGAAGGAGATTTAAGGAATTGCAGTATTTTTTAAAGTCCTCTGATGCTGGTAGCAGCCAGTTCCAGTTAAGGTCACCCACAATGACAATTTCACTATAGTTAAGACTGGACAAAAGCTGCATTAAAGATGGTAAAGTGTCACTGACAGCTGAAGGTGGTCTGTAGCAACCAACGACAGTGATATGGAGAGCTTTTGATACTTCCAAGTCAAGAGCCATCCATCCATCCATCCATCCATCGTCTACCGCTTATCCGGGGTCGGGTCGCGGGGGCAGCAGCTCTAGTAAGGAACCCCGATCTTCCCTTCTCCGGGCCACATCCTCCAGCTCCTACTGGGGGATCCTAAGGAGTTCCCAGGCCAGTGAGGAGATATAATCTCTCCACCGAGTCCTGGGTCTTCCCCGGGGTCTCCTCCCACCTGGACATGCCTGGAACACCTCCCTAGGGAGGCGCTCAGGTGATATCCTTACTAGATGCAAGAACCACCTCAACTGGCTCCTTTCAACGTAAAGGAGCAGCGACTCTACTCCGAGTCTCTCACGGATGGCTGAGCTTCTCACCCTATCTCTAAGGGAGACGCCAGCCACCCGTCTGAGAAAACCCATTTCTTTCAGTCATGACCCAGCCTTCATGACCATAGGTGAGGGTAGGAACGAAGATCGACCGGTAGATTTGCCTTCTGGCTCAGCTCTCGCACAACGGTGCGGTAAAGTGACTGTAGTATCGCTTCGATTCTCCGGCCAATCTCTCGCTCCATCGTCCCCTCACTCGCGAACAAGACCCCAAGGTACTTGAACTCCTTCACTTGGGGTAAAGGCTCATTCCCTACCCGGAGTAAGCAATCCACCGGTTTCCTGCTGAGAGCCATGGCCTCAGATTTTGAGGTGCTGATCCTCATCCCAACCGCTTCACACTCTGCTGCGAATCGATCCAGTGACTGTTGAAGGACACAGGCCGATGATGCCATAAGGACCACATCATCTGCAAAGAGCAGCGATGAGATCCTCAGGTCACCAAACTGCAACCCCTCTCCTCCACGACTACGCCTCGATATCCTGTCCATGAAAATCACGAACAGGATTGGTGATAAAGTGCAGCCCTGGCGGAGGCCAACATTCACTGGGAAGTCCGACTTACTGCCAAGTATCCGGACACAACTCTCGCTTTGGGCGTACAGGGATTGGATGGCCCTCAGAAGTGACCCCCTCACCCCATACTCCCGCAGCACCTCCCACAGTATCACCTGGGGGACCCGGTCATACGCCTTTTCCAGATCCACAAAACACATGTAGACCAGATGAGCGTACTTCCAGGCCCCCTCCAGGATCCTTGCGAGAGTGAAGAGTTGGTCCGTTGTTCCACGACCAGGACGGAATCCGCATTGTTCCTCTTCAATCAGAGGTTCGACTACCGGCCGAACCCTCCTTTCCAGTACCTTGGAATAGACTTTACCAGGGAGGCTGAGAAGTGTGATACCCCTGCAGTTGGCACACACTCTCTGGTCCCCCTTTTTAAATAGGGGAACCACCACCCCGGTCTACCAACCCCTAGGCACTGTTCCAGACTTCCACGCAATGTTGACGAGGCGTGTCAACCAAGACAGCCCCTCAACACCCAAAGCCTTCAGCATTTCTGGACGGATCTCATCAACCCCTGCGGCTTTGCCACTGTGGAGTTGTTTGACTACCTCAGTGACTTCCATCAGGGAAATTGACGATGAACCCCCATCAGCTTCCAGCTCTGGCTCTACCATAGAGGGCGTGTTAGTCGGATTCAGGAGTTCCTCAAAGTGCTCCTTCCACCGGCCGATAACCTTCTCAGTCAAAGTCAGCAGGGTCCCACCCTTGCTGTACACAGCTTGGATGGTTCCTCGTTTCCCCCTCCTGAGGTGCCGGATGGTTTTCCAGAAGCACCTTGGTGCCGACCGAAAGTCCTTCTCCATAGCTTCTCCGAACTTCTCTCACACCCGTTGCTTTCCCTCTGACACGGCAGAGGCTGCCGCCCTTCTAGTCCTTCGGTACCCTGCAACTGTTTCCGGAGTCCTCCCGGATAACATAACCCGGAAGGACTCCTTCTTCAGTCGGACGGCTTCCCTGACCAGCGGGGTCCACCACAGTGTTTGAGGGTTACCGCCCCTTGAGGCACGTAAGACCTTGAGACCACAGCTCATCACCGCAGCTTCAGCAATAGAGGTTTTGAACATCGCCCACTCAGGTTCAATGCCCCCAACCTCAACAGGGATGTCTGAAAAGCTCCGCCGGAGGTGTGAGTTGAAGATCCCCAGGACAGGGGCGTTCCCAGTTCACCCACACTACCCGTTTGGGTTTACCAGGTCTGTCCAGAGTCTTCCCCCACCCCTTGATCCAACTCACCACCAGATGGTGATCAGTTGACAGCTCCGCCCCTCTCTTCACCCGAGTGTCCAAAACATGCGGCCTCAGAACAGATGATACGATTACAAAATTGTTCATTGACCTTTGGTCTAGGGTGCTCTGGGACCACGTTCACTTATGAGTATCCTTATGTTCGAACATGGTGTTTGTTATGGCCATTCCATGAGCACAGAAGTCCAACAACAAACAACCGTTCGGAATTATATCAGGGAGGCCGTTCCTCCCAATCACGCCTCTCCAGGTGTCTCCTTCGCTTCCCACGTGTGCGTTGAAGTCTCCCAGCAAGACTACGGAGTCCTCTACTGGAGCCCCCTGCAGGGCTCCATTCAGGGTCTCCAAGAAGGCCGTATACTCCGAACTGCGGTTTGGGGCATAGGCACAAACAACAGTCAGAGTTTTCCCCCCATAACCCGAAGGTGTAGGGAGGCGACCCAATCGTCCACCGGGGTAAACTCCAACGTAGCGGCGCAAAGCCGGGGACTTGTGAGTATCCCCACCCCGGCCCGACGCCTCACACTTTGGGCAACTCCGGAGAAGAATAGGGTCCAACCCCTATCCAGGAGTACGGTTCCAGAGCCAAGAGGTAAGCCCCACCAGATCCAAGTGGTAGCGTTCCACCTTCCGCACTAGTTCCAGCTCCTTCCCCCACAGAGAGGTGATGTTCCACGTCCCCAGAGCCAGCCTCTGCTGCCCGGGTCTGGTCCGTCGAGGTCCCTGACCATCACTGCCACCCGTGTGACAGCGCACCCGACCCCAGCGGATTTTCCCATGAGTGGTGGGTCCACAGGATGGATGGGAGGCACCACGTAGCTTCTTCGGGCTGTGCAGGACCGGGCTCCGTCACAAACCCGGCCACCAGGCGCTCGCTGTCGGGCCCTCCCTCTGGGCCTGGCTCCAGACGGGGGCTCCGCGCTTGCTCCGGGCAGGGTTTCTCCTTTCCTTTCCCTTTTTTTCATGAAGTCGTTTTGAACCATTCTTAGTCTGGCCCCTCGCCTGAGACCAATTTGCCTTGGGAGACCCTACCAGGAGCACTAGGCTCCAGACAACACAGTTCTCAGATTCATAGGGACACACAAACCTCTCCACCACGATAAGGTAATGGTTCCCAGAGAGGCCAAGTCAAGAGCCAAAAGTTCAAATTGTTTTGTCAGTGATGTAGAGAGAATAATCTTTACATGAAACTTAGATTTAACAAAGACTGCAACACCTCCACCCTTTTTAGGTCGATCAGTCCTATATACATTGTAACCATCAATATTAATATCCTTGTTTGGAATGGATTTGGTTAGCCAGATTTCAGATATCACTATTATATCAGCATCAGTTGAATGTGCCCAAATATGAATCATATCCATTTTAGCAATCAAGCTGCGCACATTCAAATGGATGAGACCAAGACCAGACCTCGATTTAAAATCTGCAGGAGTGTTAAAATTAACAACAGAATCTGGTCCATGGTTAGGTTGTACATTTCCTGAAATCAACAATAACAGTACAATTAGACATCTACAGACAGACATAGGTGGATTATTTGATGGCTCTCTCTTGGTGTTTAAACCGAATACAAGGCCAGGAACACAGCTAGCAGGAATAATAAAGTTGTCTTGTAGAGCCATGAGGCTCTTCAGACGGGCCAAGTCCACAGAAGTGTACTGGACAGATACGGGGGAGAGGACCAGAGGGAGGGGGATCACCATAAAGCCCAGCGGACTGCAAGAGGAGCACGTTCCCCGGCCTGGTAAAACCGGGGATGAGAGAATTTGACGGGATTTTCCGGTCCCGTGGGGGCTTCCCCCGGTGCCGCTCCAAATTAAAAGGGATAGAACAGCCAAAAGCAAAAACATACTTGAAATCCCGCGAATCGTGGAGAACCCAATCAGAACAGCGGACTCCCGAGCTCCACGCCACATGATCAGCTGGGAACGATGGTGTCGTGACGTCACAGGTAAACAAGAAGCCAGACCCGGTGCATCGTTGGTTCGAAGTAAAACAATTTGGACCAGCAGAGATCCTTAGACAGTCAGATACAGTCAAGTGCGCAGCTAATAGAGCCAGGAATTAGCTCTTTCCTTCACGATGAGACGAAAATTGGACCCATCGAGTTCAACGACGTGTTCCCGGTTCCCGAGTTGAAGAGGCTCCAATAGTCCAAGCAGAAACGATCTGGTATTTCCGAGGAGACGAAGAAGTAAACCACACTACTACATTTACGATTAGGATTTAAACGTAGCAGTTGTAAATTGATTGTCCGCCAGACAATTTAAATATAATCAGATAAGTTAAATATAATCACTCAAACGTAACAGACATACGGACACAGAAAGAGACGTGCTGCCATCTTGGATTGAATGCACCTTTGCTCAGTGATGTACACTTTTGCTGCTACAACCATGCTTGTTCTGGTATGACCAGTAGCTTATGGTGGCTAATGTTAGCTAATATCAGCAAACTTAATATATGGCTTCCCAACACCGCTGCTCGCTATGTTGATAAGTGTGATGAGGTTCGGTCTATTTTCTCCATAAGGAAACATCGGAGAGATTCAGCCATACATGTTTGACCCATAAGTCTGTGGCGCACCAATATTGGCGACTAGCATGACATATCAGAATGGTAAGTGTAGTTAGCATATTTTAATTGTTTATGTAGTTTGTTAGCTGGTTAGCTTGTAACTGGCAGTGGCTGACATAATGTTACTGGTTGTGAAACAATAATATCTAGTGGGATGTTTTGGGAGATAGTGGAAGAAGGCTCCATGGTTAAGTTCACATGCAGAAACTGCACACTATACCATGTTTGCTGTCAGAACTTTGACCATCTAAATGCAAACTGGGGAAACCTATGATCGAATCTCAGATTTGAGAAAACCATGCTTGTTTCATCATTCCCTGAGGAGAGGAATTTAAAAACACCTCTCTTGTGACAAAATGCACAGAAATCAGTAAAGTCAAGGTCAGACATTTAAGGGGTCATTAACATAAGAAAAACACATGTTTGAGTGCAGCGAATCTTTAAGTGACGTAGTTATTTTAACCCGAAGCAAAATGTCAAAACATCTCAGTGTCTGCACTTGTCCATGACAGTCTCATCCATGTAATCATCATGTCTGACCTTCTTCTAAAGCAAGACAGCAAAGACTTCGACCTGTGAGGATGAAAGTCAAACAACAGATCAATGGAGAATAGCTTAGGGCGGGGGTTTGAGTTGTTTGTTCTCTGGCTTGGGGGGGATTCTTTCACACCCAACAAATGAACAACAATCATGGACCGTGAAACTGACTGATACCCAAATGAATAATTACAATGCCAGAGTACACACAGTTGGATAACCACAAGTGCCTCTTCAGCTTTATCTCATCTCCTTAGGTGAACATCACTCCATCCACCGTCACCACGCGTCCTTCTGAGACATCTGCAAGATCCTGTTGCTTAGTAATAGTCTTCAGTGCAATGATTAAAGTGAGCTTCAAAGCTCTGGGCACGCTCATTACTCATTGCCGGCTGCATAATGAATCCCACGGAGGAAGCTGATTAAGAACGCCATCTTTTATAATCACAAATCTGCGGAGCAAATCAAAGTCAACTCATGGAAGTATCAGAGGGGCTGCAGAGGGGCACAAAGGTCATTGGAGTTCTCGGCAGTCTGATATCTGATTAAAAAACAACCTGCTGACCTTTTCTGGACGGGCGGTGTTTTCCATGTGATGCTACAAGCTGCCAGAAACCTCATTTGCTCTGCTTTCATGTCTCACAGTCCACACAGATTAGCTTCTCTTTGATGGGGCTGACATTAAAGGTGGGCTGCTTTAAAAAGGTATTCTAATTCAAATTAAATGTTGACTTACAATCATATTCATTACACAAGCTACATAACACGGGAAGGTAGTTGTCAGACTGCATATTTTTTATAAATATAATTTACAAGTATTATATTGTGTTATAATAATAAATATATATTAATATACTCAGACAAGTTATAACATCTGCCTCCTGAACCTTTCTAATGAATAGGAGCAATGTGGTGTTTGCTAATAAAGATGCTCTTCTCATCTTTTTTATTATAGTGTGGTTTAATTTCTACAAAGAGCTTCTGGGGGAGGAGGTTACTTTTTTGTGTAACTGCACAAGGTTAACAAGAGTGTTTGTGTTCAGAGGTTAAGCTGGAGGATTCACACAGCTGATCCAAAGTTACACACGTCCATCCCCTCCATCATACTGAGGCAGAAATCTCAGAGACACATTCATCACAACCTGGACAATAAAGCCAAAATCATCTGTATGACAAATGACATTAGAGGTCAATTATTTTTTTCTTCTTACAATTACAGTGAACTTACGCTTTTAAATCTTACATATTTACATATATATAAAGAACTGATTGTGAAATCCACTGTGCCCGCACAATCATAACTTGGATTATGTAACTTTTGTGTGTGATCTACTTTGAGAATGAGAATTATTAAAATAAAATACAGACAAAACTTCAGAAACTGCCACAAAATCGATTGTGCAATTTGAATATTATATCATTTATATTTATAATAAAATTTCATTTATGAATTCTGCTTTTCATTATGTTTATTTATTCATATAGATATATCTTTTTTCTTTTTTTAAATGTATTTTTACATTATATATCATTATTTATTGTACAGCTTTGTCAGTATGTCATCCTGCATTTCACTGCACATATGTTATGTGCATGAGATTGAAAGTATTTGAAATTGAATTTGCAGGGCAGGGTGAACCTGCATGCAGGCCGGGGGGAAACGTTTGCTGCTGGGCATCTAAACCACCTGAATTTTGTACAATATTCTTAGAATTATTCCTACAGTGCATGTAGCCCCAGGTTTGTTGCACAGTGGTCTGATTAAACACAAATGAATGAATAGTTTGCACCATGTGAGCACTATATCCTCAAACTACCAGAAATGAATAGAACTTGGGGCTGTGAGGGGGCACCTGGTGGCCTGGGGTTTTATGGGCAGCTGCTCACCTTGCCTGGCTGAAAATATATAATACTCATTCACTTTGACTTAATTCTAACTCTGTGTTGCAAGACACTGCAAACAGAAATTAGAGCCAATGCTTTCTCCTACAACAATCAGGACTGTGAGACTGTAAACAGACTGCAGGCTGGTTGTCAGGCACGGCTGCTAATAACACAGCTCCCTGGCATTTCTATTATCAGCTGCATTGCACAACACGCCGTCGACCGGACTGGGAAGCGTGTGACTGGCATGCCAGTTCAAAATCAAAGCGGGGAAGAATCACTGCATGGAGGAGAAATGCATGAATGCACAGCGGGCGTATGTCACCCTCACGAAAGCACTCAGCAGAGACTACGACAGGAAGTGGAGTCCCTGAGTGGAAAGAATAGACACAGGTGACGCACTGGAAGGAGGATAATTAACACAGTTTGCATGGATGCATCATATAAACACACTGGGCTCCCAGACATAACACCTTATATCAAATGATGTCTGTACATGTACATGCCTCAGTATCCCAGTTTACAGGAGCATGAGTTTACCCATATTTACGTATCCAGAACAATGACATGTTAACATTCAACACATCCAGTGCTGTATGGAAGATCAACAATTGCTTGTAACATGGATCTACAGATTGTAATACTAGCTGGCAGCAGACTGTCTTTGTCTTCACCTTGAGAAGCTTTGTCAGCTCTATTATTCACCTGCAGAGACAACTCTTTATTCGAGCAAGCTTTAGGAAAAACAGGTGCATAATGTCTCTTTAACACATGATGTGGTGGTGAAAAACTTCCCATTACATATCACAACCACAACATTATCCTGAAAGAGACATACAGCAGACATGTTGACCTGTGGCAGTAAGAAGAGCACAGGAATAATCTCATGAAGGATGACTGGATCATTCAGCTGCTGCAGGCTCAGGGTCGTGGCTAACTGGATTCTTGAATAGAACAGAGCCACTGTTGATGTTTTTAGATGTTTCTACTGTAAGTCAAAATATATGGTGATTGATATGATAAATAACATAACCATTTGGGAATGTTTGTGTTACTTATTCAGTCAATTAAATTCCTGAAAGCATCAGTTTGCCAAACAAAAAGAATCTGACTGAAGTTCAATGGTGTCCCTGCAAAGCGTTGATATGTGTCTAAGATTTCTGCCTCCACCTTAATATTAATACAATAGAGGGGAGAGGAGTTTGAGGTTCTCACAGCATTGAACACATATTTAAATGTTAAACTACTGGCATGGCTAGTACAGCAATCTCATCTCTAACATTCTTAATCTAAATCTAAAGTTTGTATAGAGCCGATATGACATCAGAAGTTTCATGTTCTGTTCCATCATTTGAAAATCCATCCATCCATCCATCGTCTACCGCTTATCCGGGATCGGGTCGCGGGGGCAGCAGCTCCAGTAAGGAACCCCAATCTTCCCTTCTCCGGGCCACATCCTCCAGCTCCGACTGGGGGATCCTGAGGCGTTCCCAGGCCAGTGAGGAGATATAATCTCTCCACCGAGTCCTGGGTCTTCCCCGGGGTCTCCTCCCAGCTGGACGTGCCTGGAACACCTCCCTAGGGAGGCGCCCAGGTAGCATCCTTACTAGATGCCCGAACCACCTCAACTGGCTCCTTTCAACGTAAAGGAGCAGCGGCTCTACTCCGAGTCTCTCACGGATGGCTGGGCTTCTCACCCTATCTCTAAGGGAGACGCCAGCCACCCGTCTGAGAAAACCCATTTCGGCCGCTTGTACCTCATTTGAAAATCACATTCAAAATTGATATATCACAAATGATTAAAGATCCAGCTCTAAACATAATCAAGTGTTGAGTGGTTTAATCCACATCTAATATCACTGTTTTTTATATTAATGTTTTTAAGCAGCCTTAAATGAACACCATGTCCCATAAACCCAAGACTTTCAGATATCACAGACAGAGACAGCCTGAAGTGAGTGAGGGGACACAATTACATGTAAAATAATAATTGGCAGCTGTAGATTTTTGTATGCTAACAATTTCATTGTTTAAACTTTGTTAAAATGACATTTTCAAATAAATAGGTATTTATGTATAGAGAATATTAATAGTAAACCACAGAAAATGTGTCATTCAGAAAGAAACAGAGAATCCCTCAATGAGTTCTCAGACACAAGCTGGTGAACAGCATCTGGCCCCCCAGGACTCCTGCTGTCCCCCAGCACTGCACTCTCCTCAGCATGACAACAGATACACAGACAAAAAACAACTTAACACAGTTTACCAAGGTAAGAAATGTCCATTTCTTTATTACATTCAACAGTACAGTACACTGAAATTGCACATTTTCACCAGATATAGCAGCATTCTGACTGGCAAATGGACTAATCAATAGGCACATCCAAAACATTTAAATAGAAATACACACGTCCAAATGTGTCATGGCCTCTTCACCATATTCAATTTTCATTTAAGCCATTAATTTACATGCCTCATCAAACACATTCTACGCAGCTAAAACACACGGTCCTTTCCCCATGACTTGTGATTCCAGTGGTCAAGTCAAACCCAGCAGCGCCAGTCTTCTTAATATTAAAGGAAGAATTCACCGATTTATACTCTCACACAATATGTGCCCTTCAGTGCATTCCAGGGGTTATAGACATGTTTCAGACACTTTCCTTCAGTTTTTCTTTTATTACCCAGAACAACAATAATACATCACCCTCACAGAAGAAGTTTGTACTTTTGGTTGAGTAGGTAGACAAAGAGCCATAGCTGCAGCGATAGCATAAGAGCAACACAGCGAGTTTATCCAAGGTTGTACTCTCAGCAGCAATGCATTCTGGACCACCGAGCTGGGGCGCAAAATCAAATACCTTTCGTACCAAAAGCAAAGTGTTGGTATAACGAAGTATTAAAACCTGTCAAGTATCAAACGCTGGCATCAAATGTTTGGACAGTTGACTGACTAGATAGTTGCTGACTTGCCAATCTTTGACTGTATTTAGGCAAAGATCATGTACGCTTGTGTTAGACAACATTGAATATGAGAATGTTGGTTTTAATTGAAAAACATTACTCTGGTATTGGTACTAAGCCCTACTACTGAAGCGGCTGTTGGTGACTATCTATAAAAGAGATGTATGGTTGTTTATCTACAATTACTAAATAAAAGACACATGTACATGTTTGGTCTGCTATTTGAGACAAAACAAGCAGCTCAGCCTTTTAGTTGGTACTTCTTCATATACAATCAAAGAATCTCAACACTCAAAGGCAACTGGACTTCCAGTGTATGTACATGACGAGCTCCAACTTTGCTTCTGGAATCAAGTCTAAATGTCAAGTACCATCTACTGTCTGAGTGAATCTAAATGACATGCTACCAACTGTAACTTAGCAAATAAATGCATTTCATTAAGCATGATGCTGCAGCTACGTTCAGTCCAGCAACAATGTTTCCCCCTCTTCAAAGTTGGAAGTAAATACCTATTAAACCTCCCCTACATGAGAGAAATTAAAATGATAGGTTTAATTAGTGATGCCACCTTTCTGCAGAAATGTCTTCCATACAGTGAGTCCAGTTGCCTTGAGGTTTACATGTCTGAGGGCAGCTCTTTCCCTCAGACCACAGACCGATGCTCTCCGCACACATACACCGCGCTCGGCTGTATGCGCCTCTTGGTGTTACCTGGCAGCTGAGGAAGAAACTTGAAGTACTTGGGCATCAGATCAAGGCAGGCGTCACGGAACTTCTTGATCCGCCAGTAGTAAATAAGTGGGTTGAGGGCTGACTTGAGGTAGCACAACCACAGGACCCATGTGCTGATTTGAAAAAAGCTGTCTTTGTGGTAGAAGCCACTACTGAAGGTAGCTACCAGACTGTAGGCAGTGAAGGGTGCCCAGCACACTGTAAACACGGAGAAGAGGATGAGGATGGTGGTGAAGGCACGGGTTTTGAAGCTCATGTCTATGTTCATTTGGAAGGGCCTCTGGAGGCTCAGCAGGCCCAGTTTGCTGGCCTGGCTCAGACAGATGCTGTCTGGGTGGCTGTGGATGCGGATGGCGTTGTGGCGGATGGTGTTTAGGATCCCCATAAATGTGTAAAGCATGACCATGAAAGGTAGGAAGAAGAAAACTAGCATTAGTATCAACACATAGGTGTGGTAACCAGGCTCAACGCTGTAGCCAAATACACACTGAGGGGCCCTGGGAGGGATCTGTAGGGGAGGGGAACCAACAGCCAGGGGGAAAGAGAAAATGAAAGACAGTCCCCATGTGACCACAATGAGCACTTTAGCTCTCTGTGGGCTCAGCTTATCTTGCTTCTGGACAATAATAAGAAACCGGTCTATGCTTATTATAAGCAGTATAGCCACGCCCTCCATCACAAAGAACCAAAAGAGCATGGCTGAAACGCGACAGAAAACGTCTCCAAAAATCCACTGGGTGGTCATGATGGTAACCAGAGCGAAGGGCATGTTCAGGATGGCCAGCATCATGTCTGCAAACGCCAGGCTGGCCAACAGGATGTTGATTGCTGAGCGCATGGCGGATCTCTGGTACACCATCAAGCACACCACCACGTTTCCCAACAGAGCCAAGAGCAGGATGGCGACCATGACGAAGCAGAAGAAAACCTGCAGAGGTAGGCCGACGCCTTGCAGGCTCTCCGCGACCTCCGCTGTCGGCGTGACATGATCCGGGGGCGACCTGGATCCCATGGAGGTGTTCTCCATTGACGGCCTCTCGGAAAGGTTCAGCAGCCCCGTAACGAGGCAGCAGAGACTGATGTTAATGTCCAATGCCTCTGGAAGGGTAGCAGTAGTGGAGTAAACCATTCATCCCCAGGGTGAACAGGCATCGTTGCTGGTGAGCTCAAGCTAAACATGATGCCACAGGTGCAGATCTTCCGTGCTCAACGCAACAGGGCAGCGTCTTCATGGCTGCGAGACCCTAAGGTGTACACAAAAATGTAGTGAATACCAAATAAATAAACAAAAAGGTATGAGAAACCAGATTACACCATGTTCCCCTTGGAGTAGTAATGAGAGAGTGACAATGAGCCTGTAATCCATTCAGAGTTATATGACTGCATCTCCCCAATTAATTCCACTGTCATCCCTCTCAAAGCCGCAGAGTCTACCAGAATGAGACACAGTATTAGTATTAGACACTAAAAGCAGTGTTTAGACGCTAAACATAGTTTCAAAGTGTTTGAATTTGCTTTACCGACATTTCCAATTGTTGTATACGCAGATTTCTTCCCTCCTTCAACTAATCACAATTTGTTCAACTTCCAATTTGTAATGTATCAACGCATGACGGATTCAATTACAGTGTCGTCATTAAAGATAAAGTCAACCGTGGAATTGCGCAGTAAAAACTTCCCTTCACTGAGTACATCAGAAAATGTGTAGGCTGAATGAGTTTGATGACATTAAAGCAAGTTCATCCACAACTTGTCATTAATTTAATGCTACACACAATCATATACATACTTATTCACTTTGAAAGAGAGTGAGAGAGATGGAAATATTAATACCAATCTTATTTCTGTGCATTAAGTAGGGCTTTGGAACCAATTTGTTTAATTTGTACACAAAGATAAAAAGGTAAGAACCCAAATGTGTCATTTTAGAAGGAGTGGTGGACTGGAACTATTTCTTGGCAAACAACACAGGTGTTTGTTGTCACAGTGAGGTTGCCAGGTTTGAACCATCAAGCCTGTACAGAGACCACAACCTGTCTGTGGGAAGCCACACTGTAGCCAGAGACTCTACAAAGACGTGCTGTTCATCAAGAAATAGTTACTTTTACAATTCTGTTTGTTTACAGATACAACATGTTATTATGTTATTCATCCTTCCAGGTGCTGGATGGCAGACAGAGCCAGGCTAGCCGTCTCTATGCTAAGCTAGGCTAACCCTGTCCTGAAAACATCTCAGTACTTAACACACAGATATGAGAGTGCTATTAATCTTCTCCCCTCATCTCAGAAAGAAAGAGAATAGTGTGTTTCCCTAAATGTTGCAGTAAAATATTAACAACAATGTAACTGGAAAACATTTTCCTGAAAAGAAATACAACATCTCTTCTGTTTGCCTGACATGTGATAAGAAACCCTGTTAAAGTGCTTTTCTTAGCTGTTGCCAGTAACCAACAGCCAGCGTTCAACTGGGGACAAGTCAAATACTGCAATAAAAAGCCTTATCACCTAAACAAACAGCAGATTGTCCCTTCAGACCGCCTGACATCAGTTACAATGGCTAAGCAGCAAATGGCAAATATAAAATGTGCTGTAGAAAATAGTCCATTTGTAAGCACTTAAAATGATTCAGTTGCACATAAATTAAGTGTTTTCATTAATTTGTAGTCCTGTGTGGGTGTATCAAGAAAATACAATTATAGGCAATTATTATGAGAAATGTGCATGTTAGTGGGTTACGTATCCGATAGAACACACGCTGGATGCTGCTCTGATACCTGGATATGTAGCAGATAGTGTTATCTCATGTCACCACACCAGTCAAGAGACAAAGGCTGTGGTAAGGAGCTAAACAGGCTGGCAGCAGTGAAGCCGGGAAGACTTTGCTTTATTCTTATGATGCCGATAACAGTAATATCTACTGCAACTACCCACTTCCTCACACTGAACACCTGGTGAATGAGGGGAAATAAGAAACTGGTTTAAATCCTGGTCCCTGCTCCATGCTCCATTCACCTCACATCCAGACACAGCACATGTGTGCATCACAACACTTAACATACTGTGCAGCAGTGTGCCTCTACATGTATTTCCCTTCCTTCAGGGCTGGAGTGACCTAAAATGTTAAAATAGCCACTTCAGCCTCCACCAATCAAGTTAATCTGCAGTAAAAATGGATGAACAGGTACTTAGAGTATAATTAGGACTGTATAATTAGGAGACACAAGTTGTACTGGAAGCCTGCCTAATAACTCCATGGTGGTAAGATTTACTAGTTTATGGCAATATCAATTTATCAGAGTGTGTCTCATTAAATGACTAATTATTTGACTGTAAGAGTTGATGGAGACGAAGAGTCACAGCAGTATATAGTATCTGTGGAAAGAAAAGCATTTGTAAAACACTGAATTGATTGAACACAGAGGGGAATTCAAACCACATCAATTCAGGAAGAATATTAGCATAGTGAAACAGTTCAATGGTATCAATTCAGTGGCTTTTAAACCTCAACATTTAGTATTCAGTAGTGATTCAATTCCACAATTAGGTTGCTTATAAAATCCTTTTGATGTAAGCTTGAATAACAGTCCGTTTTTATTTACATTTTTGTTCACTTTCCGTATTAAAGTTTATATTATTATACATAGAACATATAAAGCAGTGCAGTATTCGGACTATAACCAATTCTAATAAGGGAGCAAGGGGCCATTTGTTAGACACATGATGTGGTGTCGAGGAGAGATTCAGATTTTATTATATTCACAAGGAAAATCATATCCGAGCATTTCAACAGCTGATTGGTAATTCTGCGAGGAGCTCAGATGTCTGAACATTGACTGAAATGTGAGGAAAATCAATGGCAGATAGAATTACACCTCACTTACAGACCAGGTTACACTTCATGGAGCTCCACTCTCGCGTCTCGCCGTCACTTTGACAGTGTAATAGATTCTTTTGAAACGACTGAGGGATGTGTGCAGCCTCGGCTGTTGTTATGCCACCAAAATGGTTGAGGCGACAAACAGTGATTCACGGAGAGTCCTCGGAGAGTTACATCTCTGTAGACTACGACAGGAGAGCAGTGGGTGTTTGAAACAGACAGCATACACTTACGTCTTCATGTCGGGATTTAACCAACATATATGAGAAATATTATGTGCACGGTGTGGTTGACGGACCCTGCTTGGGTTCAGACGGTTCCCGATGATATTACCTGCTTCATTCTCCCATGTTGAAGCTCAGGAGCGGGCGACGGGCTGACGGTACAGCTCAGTCCTCCAAATGGTGCATCTCTCCGCCCAAAATGCTTGCTCGTCCTCGTTGTAGTCAAAAACAGTTATTTTACTAAACAAGTAGGTCAGTGACGCTTTTCCAAATGTAACGTTAGGCCCTGTAACTGTGTAAGTCTAAGCAACAGAGCGACCGCCGGTGATGCCACTATAACCGAAGTCGTAGATAAAGTGAAATCCGCATCTGGTTAGTCTCGCTTTGTTTAGGAGCACGAGAGAGACTGCACGGATATCCACGTTTTCATGGCGTGAGTAAATATCAAGGTTCTTTTTTATCCTTGTCCTTCATACAGATGTGAGGTGTGAGCGGCCCCTCCTCCAGAACAGAATGTATCTTGCTATGTACTGTATGTAGCCCAAATTATCACCACACTGTTGCAAACTACACTCAGTCTGTCGACTACCTGCGGCAAGCGAGCATAAACAAACACCACTTCCGGTCTGGACTTTCAAAATAAGCAGTAGACCCGATTTAAAGAAGTGCACATGTGTGGAAAATTGCTCTTTTAGAAACATAAAAAATCTTAATTTAATTTGATATTAAGAATTACAAGCCTGGCAGTGCAAAGAATGCTTCCAACAATGTAATGTAGGGAGATATATTTGTATTTACTGAAAATTTGATACATCGGTTAAATTGTAATCTGCAGGTTAGTGAATGAGCATATGTGAAATCTAAAATCTAAAATCCTGGCTACGCCACGGCACGGATAGTCTTCTAAACTAGGCTACTTAAGTAAAAGCACAAACAAATCTCCTCAGAGCAACAGTTGCATAATGTCAGCATGATGGGGCCAGTGTAGTGAGAATGTATTATACTTCTGACTATTGTAACAGTGCAAGTGAAGACTAGTAGACCAGAATACTTGGTCAAATATATTAAAGTGTAAGTAAAATATAATTTGTTTCAATACACTGGAAGAAAAAACTGAAGATTTACAAAAATAAGGTTTAATTACAATTACTTCCAGTTATTATTTTCAAACGTGTGTTCTCGAGACACACGCATACCACCGTGTTTTTAAATGTTAAATATGTATAGCCTAGCTGAAGCTTAATTTGGTATTAACTGTCATGATTCCACTCTGAATATTGATATTAATTTAGTTTTCTGGACAATCTTTTCTTTAAATAAAGTGACCTTTTTACTTTGAAGTTATAACAGAAGAGCTTCGGGCAGAATTCGTGCTCTCTTTACTTAGCTTGACACAGCTTTGTATTCAGTGATAACAGACACCCACAGAAGCCAGTCGCATGGGCACAAGCGGACTTTTCATGTTACACGCCCCATTTTCAGCGTCGTCCAATAGAAACGACAAACTATCCAAATGGGCCGAGTCTGGTTGGAGGAAGTGCTTTTTTTGGGCACGTGCGGTGGGTGGCAAAGATGACGGATGGAGTTTGTTGTTGCAAAAGTAAGTGATATCAAATATAAATATTTGAATTTGATTTCTACACAACATTGATGGTTACAGTGCAGACTTGGTCCGATGATTTGAAACATATTGCTAATTCACAGAACCCATACAACCACTTTAAATTAGGGATGCAATAACTAAAACACCATAGATAACACGAGCATCTTTATTTTCAAAAGGTGTGCGCACATTTACTTGAAGCTCTGGCTCTTCCAGACTGGCTGCTACTTATTACATATTAACAAATGCATTTCCGATCTTCCACATAAACGGCTTAAAACCACTCATCACTCAGTGTGACAACAGAACTCCTAATATGAGCTGCCCTGCTTTTGGTCAGCTGTTTGAGTAATGGCTCCCAAATATTAGAAATTTTTGATTGAAATATCAAATTAAAATCTGATGATCATCAGTTGATCAATGGTGCCTGTAATTCTGCTTTGTGCATTTCCAAGTGTGCTTAACTGGCTGTTGTGCCATTGAAGGCCTCCTGCAGATTTGATGCTTTTTTCAATTCATACAGGAAAACAGGGTCTGTGTTTCTTATCAGCCTGACATACATTACAATGGTTACTATGCCAATTACTCATTAAAAATTTTGCCCAATGGATTTTTGAGCCTGATATCGCTCTTTAAAATTAGTGTACAAAATAATTTGAAGATATATCTTCTGTTTTCTTACTTAAACACAAACATTTTTGATGAGGACCCCTTCAATTAGTTGTGACCATGATGTGATGTGCTGAGCAGAACATTTTAAATTCTGCCTTTTCCCCCAAAGAACATGTTGACAAGTGACAGAAAAGCACAGGTGTAAATAATATAATCAATGATGGCAGAATTCCCTTTTGCTTCTTCAGTTTCAGGGTCCTGGTATTGTTCACGCTGGTTCACTATCACAGCTTACTGGGACACCAGAGCCAATGTTAATGTTATTAGTAACACCTGTGCTTTTCCAGCTTTGACAGTGAAAGACATATTGCACTACTTTCTGTGCCTCTGTGACCTACATATGCAGCAGGAGCAATATGTGAGGGACAGCAAAACACTTCAGCCTGGCACAGAACGAGGCACAACAGGCGCAGTTTATACGTCTTTCTTCACATGGGGGCAGGAGCAGATGCTATGAAGTCACCGGGATTCACACGAGCTCTGGTAGTTTTGTGACAAATCATGTAAAATGTTTCGATGTAAACTTATGAAAGTGAAAATTTCAGCCAGGCTTTATTTTCTTTCTTCCTTCCTTCTAGAACCAAGTCCAGAGTATTAGAAATGTGCCATGCGAACCCATAGTGCAGTAGCAATAACGTCTGTTAGCCTATAAAAGATGTGACTGCTGTGTGTGTGTGGGATGGACTGAAACACCTTCCGTCCGCTGGATGCAGCTATTATATGCGGATTTCAATATGACTACTTTTGTATTCTAATAAATATCATAGAGGAATCTTCGAAGGGATTACAGAGACACACACAGCTTAATTAATTTAATTCTTTCATTGTTCTTAGTTTGTTTGCTATATATCAATTGTAGAAATATCCCATGATACCATCTACATATTAAGCAACCCCACATTGGGTCCAAACATTGTGAAACTCTGCCTCCACAGTTCCAGTCAGGTCACTCTCCAATGTAGTGATGTACATAAACAGTCCTGTTGTTCACCAGTCCAGTCCTAAGAAGCCTTTATCTGCTTAGCATTTTTAGTCTTGGGTGGTATGATGTGAACCTGGAAGGGGATGAAGAACTCTAGAAGAGCTTTTGTGTCCTTCAAGTCCAGAGAATATTCCTGAGCAATCTTTCCCGGCGTCCATGTCTGAGGCTGCTGCTGGTGGCTGTTCATGGCCTTCAGAGTCTCAGTGATGGTCAGTTTGCCTTTAGGAACATCCTTGAGCTCCAGCAGGCCGTAAGACCCCCCTGGTAAACTGAACCTCAGCGGCCGCCGCTCACCTTCTGTACCCACAGTCACTTCTTGTGATGCCTGTGAGAAGAATAAGCAGAAAGGAACAATGAAAAGCCCTGCTGTTTTGTAACACACTTGACAGTGAAGAGATTTCAATGTGACCAACATCTGTGGTTCTTAGTGGCTCATGTATGACACTGTGGGTATGATACTAAATTAAGGAACATATCAAGCTGCACTGAGCCCATAAACAGATCCCAAAGTGAATAAGTAGTTCATATAATTAAGAGAAATAACAAAGCTATAACAGAAATAAAGCTAATTTAAAGCAAGTGGAATTTAAGTAAAGGAAATAACCATGTGCAGTATATAAACAAATAGGATGCCATTATAAGTGGTGGTCTCGTATGAAGCAGAACGCCAATAGGGTCGTTCTTCTAATAATCAAAGTCTAAATAATGCGATTAATTTCGAATGATAAAAAAAAAAAGCACCATCCATAATCAGAGGCATCAGTACAAAAGGACAGAGAGTGCGCCGGCCTGACCTCTGCTGCTGCTGGATCCTTGGACTCCACATACACAGACTGGAGGAGGCTCAGCAGAGGGTCGTGCTTCTGGTTCACAGACACTGCCTCCACTGCTGAAACAAACACACAACATGCCCGTCACCAGAAGCTTTTCCAGAGCTTTCATTCCAAAGCATAATTACTAATGTCATGTCTGAGGCTGAATCAACCTGGCATGTCCCCGGAGGAGACAGTGACACACGTTAGCGGAGCTTCAGACACTCACCTTCAGAGCTGCCGGCGGAGAGCGGGAGGCTGGTCGCGTGACGGGGTGCTGCTACTGGCTTTTCCCGGGAGATTTCTCGGTGTACCCGGTTTTCTAGGTTGAAATTTCTGAACATACGCGTAACTCGTGCCCCCATGTTTGATAAGTTACCAAAGACGGCTAACAATAAAGGTTATTCAAACCATCGACGGTCAGCGAGAAGGTTCATATCACATCGGAAAGGCGAACACAGAAATGAGCAGCGACACCATACGGATGGAAAGGCGTATTATTTCTGAATAATAATATTTTTGAAAAGTTTGACTTATAATTTTCTATCTATTTGTGCAAACGTCAAAATAGAATAAGAGGAAACTGGCGAACATGACAGGTTAAATGTATTGAAATGCTAATACAAATCAATATGCATATTTATCAAGATACCTGGGATGTAAGAGACAAAGAACACAGTCCTTGCCAATGACCATTTGACATTTCTGTCCTCAAATAATAACATACTTTAATCATTTGAAATGTCACTTTGAGTAATCAATTCTAGAAACGTAGTAAACTGGGAAAATCTTCAAAATAATTGAACAATGTCACAAGAAAACAATACAATGCTGTTACAGTGTCTGTATTTCTTTGAAATGACTTGATTGAGGTATATTGTGATAATTAAAATTTAAAAGGAAATGACTTAAGAAGTATTAATAGAAATTAAGACATTTAGTCCTTGATCCATGTGATAATATATTCTTCTTCTTTCAAGTGTAAAGCACACATTTCTACAGTTTAAAACAAGATGAGCAGTTGCTTGGCCAGCAGATGACAGCATTTCATATCCCAACACATTAAAAATGGCCTCATAAAGAAAGGTTGGCCTCGTTATGAGCTTCATTGTTTATCAGTTCTGGATTCAAATACAAAGAGAACCTCGGCCTGTTTGTTTGTGAGACACAGTAACTAAATCACTTATCACTTCCATCCCCCAAGTGTTCTGACCAGGACAGACAGCAGAGGTCACTTTTCATATAAGGGGGCCACAAGCAGCACATCTGGAAGTGATTATCAGCTCAATCAAAACAAAACAACCCACAGCATTTTTGTGGAAATACATTATTTTCATTTCACTCACTAACTGGTGAGCGACTCCTGAGTTAGGATCTGTTGAAAGTCACAAAGTCAACAAAAGGCCAGAGTTTCTCATCTAATGATGCTTCTCTGTTACGCCAGAGCTGTGCACACAGCAGGACTCCCTCACTCAGAAAACTGAGCAATAAGACAAATCAGTGGTAGACAGAAATTATTTTAAAAAAGAATGAATGAATGAATTTTTTTCACTGATGATACAATACAGTGCTGATTGGTTCTTTGCATGGGAGTGTCTTTGATTACCGTTTATCATTTCTATCCAATGATATTTAATGTGCGGAGCCTGTGGATTTAGCAACACTTAAATAAGACAGCTCAGAGGCACGCTGATGCATGCGAGGTGGGCAAGGAGGAGTCAAGAGTGTAGAGTACACTGTGTAGACTTGTACAGTTACAACATATGTCTATCAGCATTAAATAAATAAAGCATTCCACTGCTCACAAATCCATCACTGCTAATACATGGTTAGTGAATATTGCTCTGTTTGTCTGAAAACAGTTCTGTACATTTAGACATATTTCATAATGCTGCACACTGATTCTGACTGTTAAAAGTTTAAAAGTGTTAAAGCGGTTAAAGAGTATGTTCATAGATGATAAAATAACTACTTCAGAGCCACTATCGGGAGTGAATGACTACCTCAATACCTTTCAAAAATATAGTATTGTACCCAATAGACCTTAATATACTATCACTTAAAATAAAGCCTGCTGAAGTTCTAGATGTTTCCTTTTTGTCAACAAATCTTATGTGCCGATTTAAACCAACAGTAGATCTACTAACAAGTATTATTTGTGGCAGCAGAACGGTGTGTGTGTGTATGTGTGTGTGTGTGTGTGTGTGTGTGTGTGTGTGTGTGTGTGTGTGTGTGTGTGTGTGTGTGTGTGTGTGTGTGTGTGTCACATCAATGAGCCACACTGTTGCACTGGCTGACATGTTCCTTCATTACCATGAACACACACACACATACACCGTTCTGCTGCCACAAATAATCACTAGAGCACCAAATGTGGATTAATCCGCCGCTGAAAACAGTCCCTAACAAATTCATTATAATGTCCTGTTTGAGGAGGTTGTCGAAAATTTACTGAAAACTACAGTGACCAGCTGTTTCAGAAAATAAAAAGATATAGGTATGAATGAGTTCGGTAGAGATCCTCAGACAGGGTAAGGTAATTACAAAGTATTAAGAGACAGACTAACACATTGTGGGTTTGGGTCTTTTTAAGGGTTTTGTTGACAAAAAACAACAACTATTAAACAACGCCAACATTTAAGAAAACATTAGCTAATGAAGAAAACATCTTCTCCCCATTTAACAACTAGTCACATTTAAATGCTGCAGAGAAGTAAAGCACACGCACATTTTGAAAGACATTCACCAATGTAAAAAGAACCGCACTGGAACAGAAAACACACACTGAACTAAGTAAAACACAAAATAAGTTTCTGGGGGATACTAATGCTGTGTTCATGTCATATTGGAGCTATAATAATTACACATTTCTGACTTATTAAGTACGTTTCCTGTCCACATCCAAGTCATCATCACAAGTGGGACACTTTCCACATATATTGGACTTGGTTCTTAATAACATGGAAGTCCATCGTTCAGTGTAAACCCAACTTGAATAGATATGGTGTTATATTGTCAATGTAGT